>NC_068923.1:72327032-72464532 GCF_023091745.1 Budorcas taxicolor | reverse complement strand
TAAACGATTAGCTTCTGATATTTACATTCTGCTAATTTAAAATTTATTTTATATTTAAGGGTTAATGCGAAGATTTACACATCAATTTAATTTTGAGAGTAAATTAAGATATTGATTGATTATGTTAGTTGTCTAGCTCATATGTATATATGTTTTGCCTGTATGGTAGTGTAAATTAACTCTGTGTCACAGTTAAGATAGCAGAGTTCTCCTGTCCATGCGCCATTCAAGGCCTTCCTCAGCCCTATTATTTCTACTGTTTGAGGACTATTTAAAGACGAAATTAGCTCTTCCTTCACATGGTAAAAACAAAGAAATCAAACTAATTAGTCCATTTTGCCTCTAGTTTTTATCACTGGAAAAAGTTTTGAGAGAACAAGATTGAAGCTAATGTGTTTGCTAAAATGACAGATTTGGGACTAGATGTATGGATTTCTAATATGGATATTTTTGTTCTTCCCCATAAACAAGGTAAATCAAGAATGGACTTATATTAGTATTTTAAATCACAACCCCTTTTCAATGTGTAACTTGGTTAAAAGGTATTAAATAAATAATCTTATTCTACATTCTGTGATTAAGTTTTACGTTCCAAAAAGGTGCCTTGTCAATTTCCTTCAAAAGAATGTATATTCAAGTTTTAGATGAAGTGATACTGTTTAGAGCAGTTTTTTTGGTGTTTGGCTAAATTGTGTGAAAAATCTAAAATTAGGTGTCTCTGGAATAAAAAAGTTTTTTTAAGAATATTTTCTTCAATGCAGTCTTTGTTTGCTAAAAATCGTGAGTGAATATGTTAGCTTTGGAGCTCTCATTCTCCAAGTCATATTCCCTTGGAGTTCTTGTTTCTTTCCCAATTCTGAAGGATTAGTAGGACATTTCAGAAGAACACTGCAGGAATTTTTGAAACCCTGTCTAATTCAGCGCCTGGCGCTGTGTAAAATGATCAGTTCATTCCCTGACCAAATGAATAGCAACAAAAGTCCCCTACTTCAGTCACCAGAGAATGTGTTTCCACCATAGATAAAGGGGTAAGTATGTATCATTCAATAAGGTTACATTTTTAAAGGCTGAAATGCAATTAAGTTAATAAACTGAGACATGGTAATATTTGGCATTCTAGAAAGTACTATCTCTTTAAAGGTATTAGCATAAAGATAGCACATTTGTTTATTATGCTTCCAAATCAGCTCCTAGTATCTCTGCCACAGGTAACAATTGACTTTTCAGGCTTCAAGTTAATAGCCTTGTCTCTTGCTTGTAGGGATCAATATTAGTATTAATTAATCACCATTATCGGCACTAGGATCTGGTTCTATTTGTTGTTACATCAGCAAAATATCAATATAGAAAGTGGACTCTCTGATCGTCATGGCAACTTCATCTCTTGGGTCAAAGAAAGTTTATCTTATCTGTGCATAGAGAGTGGCAAACTGTTTAGGGATCTAGTTTGAACTCTAAGAACATTGATTTAGTTTTTGTTTGCGAATAGAGGCTGAATTCCAATCACAAGGGATAGGTAAGATTTAAATATTAATGCCGAAAGGCTTGTCTGAGAGGGTGTCATACCATTACAGTCAGACTGTTTTTGAGATGACAAAAAGGTAGAGAAGAATTGTCTAGCCAGGATTATTTAAAGCCTTAGTAATTTGTGCTTTTGACAAATACTTCTAAAAATGAATATATGATAGTTACTGGGTAGAACTGATTTTGGTCAAGATTTTAGGTGTTAAAATAAGCTCTTCTTTTTTTCTCTTTCATCCCTCTCTCTGGGTCTATTATAATATAGCCACTATTTTTTAAAAAGTGCTTTTGAGGACCAGTTTTGCCTCATGATGGGTACAAGATAAGCAGCCCCATGTCTCAGCCAGAGAGTTTTGCTCTGAAGGGTCTAAGAAACAAGTGTTATAGGACTGTTTTTGTGTTAACAAATATTCGTTACTAATAAAGGAAATCCTAATGTAGTAAGCTCAAAGGATAGATGTCTCTGAAGGATGTTTGCAGAGATAATAAAAGAACCTAAGTTGCCAAAGCCAGGAAATAAAAGAGATGCTATTTTTTTATATATATATTTCTAAGATATAATGATTGCTTAAAATGAACATTTTTTTTTTTCTAAATTGGACCCTTGGAAATTCATTGATTATTTTAAAAAATTATGCTAAATATTAAAAATTGGATTTAGAAATGGTACCTGAAATGCTCTACTTTATTCTTGAGGTTGTGGGCACTAAATAAACTTAAATCTGTGTGTTTATGGGGAAGCTGTATACATATCTTATGATTTTGGAGATTTTAAAAATGAATGTAAAATGCCTGATGGTTATAACCAATGTCATATAATTGCTTATTCATTCCAGGCATTGTCCATGTAATAGCTGGAAAGTCAACTCTTTATATAGTCTGCAAGGCAGTGCTATTTATTATTTAATATTCTGGTAATATCCCCATGAGTGTAAAAAAAAGGAATATGTTTATAAGAGGCTCTAGTGTAGTATTTAGTATTAAATAGGCCTTCAGTTAATCTGGGCATCTGCCACCGGCTACTGCCCCTTTGAATTGCTAAAAGTTGTTGAATGGCCTTAATCTGATGTGTTTTTTTTTTAAATGATTTGACTTTTGATGATATTAGATGTATCCTAATCAGCTACCACAAATGTATATAAAATATAGCTTTTATGTCGGCTACCACACGTGTACAGAGTTTTAATAGTCTACATAAAGCTGCTGTGCCTAGTTTCTGTACAACTTACTAAAAAAGGTATTTGAAAAGTTTGTTTAAACTTTAAAATGAATCTAAAATTATCTCCAAATAGTCAGGCATTTATTGAAGATATATTTACTGTTATTTTTTAATTGATTCCCTTCTTAGAAAGAGAAATCCTTTTGAAGATATGAATTTGTAAAACTTTGTGGATATCTGTTGTTGAGACAGTTTATGAGAATTTTCAACAAGTTGACATCTATATAATATTGTATCTGTAAGATATCTTGTAAGTTGCTTGACATAGGTCTTTCAGCCATAGTTTCTGAAATTATTTATTTCAAAATTTGGAGAAGTCTTTAAACTTGAGTTGAGTGAATAATCAATTATAAAGCTTAGAGACAAATATTTGACCTTTACTACCTATTAATCTGGAACTTTTAATTTTATTGTTAGCTGCTTCTTTGTAATATAAATAATGGTGTGCTCTTTAAAAGACTTGCTTTACGGTGGCATATTCTCATATTATTGTAAGCCTGCAATAAACTGGAAGTTAGAAGATGAAAAATAGTGAATAAACAAATATTTAATTTCAGTTGAGGGCCGGATTCCTCTGATTGTGTGTCAAAAAATAACTAAAAATTGTATACTACTAAGTGGCTTTAAAGAATAAAAAATAAAAATACACTCGATACTGTCCATTTCTCTCTTGCTTACTACATTTAAATTACCTAATTTAGAATACAAGTTTTAAAGATTATCAGATAATTCAGTTAAAAGTTCTGAGTATTTTTAATTCAATGATAAAAATTTGTGTTATAACTTAATTTTAGCATATTTGGTATCAAGAACTTTTTTAATGGATTTAAAACAATTTCTTTTAGTAATGTAAAAAGAGAGAAAATCACATTGCAAGTAGAAGCTTGTTTAGTTCTCCATTTTTGTTAGAAAATATAAAATGCCGTATACTAGTAAGACTCCTTCCTTGCTGTCTGCTGAGAAGTTCAAAGGCATTTTTAAAAAATAAGACCCTGTGAATTTAGTGGGAATCTTTTGGAATGCTGTACAAATTATTCTTGTACTTTCTCATTTGTTGTGTACAAATTGCTTTCATGGTGTGCATTTTCATCCATGTCAACATACATCACTGTAACACATTATGATGTTTTATAACCCATACCTATATAATTAATGTATGTATTTATATGAATAAATTTTGTGGGTAAATTTTATGCTGCTCTTAAAATACTTTCAAAATATAGTTCAGTGAAAATTTAAATTAGAGCTGAATGGAATATTGACAATATTGCCTATTAATGAAAATCTTATATCCATCATAAAAGTTGTTCTTTTGATTTTTAAGGAAAATAAGCAAGTGGACAGTTGCTTATACTAACATAGAGTACTTATAGCCATACTATATGTCTGTATTTCAGTCTTGTCAGTTTTGTATAAAAATTATGTAACAGATATTTTGTTTGAATTAAAAACTGTCAAACTCATGATCTATGTCACAGTTGATTCCTTACCCAACTATTTTATGTATCGGAGTACATTATTTATATCATTAGAGTAGTGGGACAGCTAATGTGGTTTTGCCAACAGCATTGAAAATTTAAACACTTTTTTTCCTCCAAAACTCCAGTCAATAGGAATAGTTAAAAAGATTTTTAATTTTCTGACTTGTTTTTATTTATTTGGTGTAAAACTGTCCGAATTTATATTGTACACATTTATCAATTAGGTCTTCTTTCTCTTGAAGTGCCATCCTGAAATTCTCATATTGATAGCCTTTCTGCCACATTGCCATGAAAATAATCATATTTTCCAATGACATTTGACTTGCACCTAAGTACTTTTGCAGATTTTGGATTTATTGGGCCTCCCATAGCCAATAACAAGCTTAGTGTGCAGGAGAGACTGACCACCATGGGACTTGTGCAGATCTGAAATATTCAAGAGTTCATTTGCAAATATATTAGGTAGCTGCTAAAAATATCACCCCACTTCTTAACAATGTGCATCTTGGACAAACAGGCGCATATTTTGTCATCAAGTTGCTTAAGCCTCTGAAGTCAGGGCTACAACTGGGTCAGATGATAAGATGAGCACAACAGAGAAACGAAGAGAGCGTCTGATAAAACCTGATTGATTGATGTCTGGCTTCCCCACCATCACAGGCAGTTGACAGTTAGTTTGGGATCAGATGATTTGGCTTTTGCGATAGAAGATGGGGCCTGGTAGGCAAGCCTGAAGGACAAAAAGGTCGGTTTCTGTGTAGTGTCAAGTAATACCGAGCTCCCACAAGGTGGGACATTGTTAATATTTCATTCTTTCTTTTTTAGGTCCAGGCCCTAACAATTGATAGTCTCTTAAAGGCATGAAGATTCAGTCTACAAACAAAAATGTGTGACTACCTTCCTGTTTTGTTTAACTCAATGTTGTTACATGGTTTATGTCATAAGGGCAAGGGCATATGTTTAGTTAATAATTATGTGCTATTTTATGTGATATTTTATAATATATAATGACATTTGCATATTTCATTATATTATAGTCTTATAGGGTAAAAATCATGACACATAAACTGGCTAAATTTAATATTTAAAAACTAGTTTTTATGGAGAAATACAGATTTACTGAGGGGAAATTACAATGTAAATTAATCTAGAGTTATCAGCTCCAGGTGTTTGGGTATCATAGATTATGAGAAGCTTAGGTGAAAAATATTCTAGTACATGGTTTAGCCATGCCAGAGTCTGGGAAAACCTTACTTGGCACAATGGGAGAACTTTATATTTTGTACAGGTCTGTGGTTAGTGAATGACTGTGGCTGTCATTTGCTGAACTTTATTCTTGCTGGTGCTAGGATTAATAGACTGTTTCTTTGTATTTTAATTATGGAAAATTCCAAATTCTGGGCACATATTACAATCAACTAAAAATATATTAGTTTATATGCTACTACAGAACAACATTGTAGATCACTTTTGAATCTGAACATAATTAATAGTAGATATTGATTATATCTATTATTAGGTAAATTAGATAAATTTTGTCTGCTGTTAGAAGAAACAAGGAAGGGAAGAAAGAAAATAAATCAAAGTAGCTAGTTTTAGAGTAAAATGTTTCCCAGTGTTAGTTAGCCATGAAAAGTAATATAACTGTTATAGTATTGGAATTTGGACAGCTTGGATTTGAATTTAGATTTAGGACAGTTTGATACTTTAGAAATCCTTTAGGATGTATCACTTTTCTCTTGAGTTTTAAGGGTCAGATCTCTAAAGGACAGTTGGGTCTTAGCTAATACTGGAGGCTTAATACCAGCAGGATGAATTCTGCAAGGTGCTGTATTGCTGATAGTATAAGTGGAATACTGTATGAAAGCCCTTGCGCCGAAACCTGAAGTGGCACTCTTAATAAGTGATCAGGGAAGGGGGCTAATGGCCATTTCAGCTGTGATTAGTAATACATCCAAGAAAGGTGCCATAAGAAAAGGAGCTAGTCTCTTGTACATACATTAATATGGAACAGAGAAATGTGTGTGTCTATCTCTCTCTCTCTCTCTCACTCTCTCTCAGGAATAATGAACAATCATAAGTGTGGTTACAAAAACTTTTTCAGAGAAGATACTTCAGGCAAAGGAGCACTTCTGTGATTCTGTGCTGATGGTTACATTGCTGATGGATGTTGTTTGCTGGTGGTAGCTAATAATGGTCAACACTTTTTATAACATCAGGGAAAGAAGAGCACAGGTGAATTTCCATAGCACAGTTGCTGCATAAGTCTGTGATGACATTTCTCAGTTATTCAGTAACAATGATGTTTCATTTTAAGGTGGTGTACAGTTGTAAAATGCAAATTGCTTTGATAAATATTAGAGGTTTTTTTTCTTTTTTGAGTATCCATGAACAGGTGTCTAAAGTTTATTTGCTTTTCTGTGTGCATGCATGCGCGCGTGCACACACACACACACACACACACACACACACACAATATCATAGATTATCTAATACTGCCTTCTCAACCCCTTTATTCCTTTAGTGTTTTCTGTTTGTTTCTGTTATTCCATGTGGCTTTGAACTGCATACTCTTTTGCATATGGGTAAGCTACTCCTGAAAAATATCTAATTATACATTGAGGAAAATTAGAATCGACAAATGAAAAAGGTGTCGCATCATAAACATAATTAAGATCAACAGTCCTTATAAATAGAAAGCAGCAATCAGCTCTGTGGTCAGCTAGACTCCAATTTCTTGATTAGTTTCTACAGCTTCAGAAATCTCATTTTGAGGAAGAGTGTGAATTTAAGATGCAGTGGCTGGAATGATTCTTCTGCAGTTCACTTCTATGTGTTTTAGTCCTTGGTTTGTAAGTTTACATTTTGAAGAAAGAGAAACAAGAGGGTTGAAGTGTAGGATGTTACTAAGGAAGAGTTTTAAGGATTTGTTTTCTCTAAATTGGTTACCACCAGTGTTCTTTATACTGAGAAATAATCTCTTAGGTATGACCAGAGGTGAAACAAATGTTGAATGCATGTTGTTATTAGCCCAAGGAAGAAAAATTAATTATTGCATATTTAATCAAGAACTTTTAGCCTGGGATCCATGGACTTTGAAGAATTCGTGACTATCCAAACATTTTATACAAAATTTGGGGGTATTCAAGACTTTTGTTGCTGTAAGTCCTCCAGTGGGTGTCCTTTCCAATTGACATCTGATTTTCTACATCACTGCTTATTGCATGTTCTATGATCTGTTTGTTGCTTTTCTGTCTGACTTGATCACCAAGTGTACCATGATCATGTGCCATTTCCCTTCCCAGTCTCTACCCTGACTGGCCCCCATAAACCTACATTCAACGACATTTTATCTTTGCTGGTCTTCTTTTTGTTCCTTGAACATGCCAAGATGCTTTTCTTTTTGAAATGTCATTTCCCTAGATTTCCATATGGTTGTCTTCTTCTTATCATTCACTTTTCACTTTTCACTTTTCACTTCACATGTCAACTCTTAAAGACCTCCCTTAGCCTGCATTTAAATTTTCTGTCCCCCTACATGCCTTAATTTGCTCTCTAGCCCATTACCCTATTTTATTTTCATTCTACTGATATTTATCTGAAATTATTTTCTTTACTGATTTGTTAGTATGCATACTTCTTTATTAAATGATTTCTCACTAGAATCTAAGCTCAGTGGACAGAACCTGGTCTTGTTCACTTCTATACCTCGAGTTGCTGCAAGAGTACCTGGCACATAGCAAACACTCAAAGAATAT
Source organism: Budorcas taxicolor (assembly GCF_023091745.1). Classification (NCBI taxonomy): domain Eukaryota; kingdom Metazoa; phylum Chordata; class Mammalia; order Artiodactyla; family Bovidae; genus Budorcas; species Budorcas taxicolor. The sequence goes on along the minus strand of NC_068923.1, from coordinate 72,456,553 downwards.
TAGCTGAATGAATGGATGAATGAATGAAAAAAAATTTTTAAACTCAACATCATTTCCTGTGATACATCTTTTAATAAAAGTGGTTTTGCGGTTTTCCATACAAAAGAAAAAAAGAGTTATCCACATGCTTTTTATTTAAATTAAAAACTCCCATTTCTTCATTCAGTAGTCATTGAACAGACATAGAATATGTACCAATTGTGTGTACTATCTTAAACCACAGGGAGGGGAAAATAAAAAATCAACACACTATGGTCTGTCCTGTCAGGTAGCATATTGCATGGTTAAGGAGAAAGGCACAAATACTGTGCATTGGGTTATGTTCTTGATAGATGAAAGTATAAAGGAATATGGGTACAAAGATACCTCTGTTACTTAGGATAAGACTCTAGGATGAGATCTTACTTAAGCTGGATCTTGAAGGAGGAGTTGAAGATTCAGTCAGGACAAGAGGGAATTGCATCCTGGCAGAATCAACGGTTTGGCCAAGAGCAGAAAGGTGTTAAAGAGCGTATATTTTTCAAGGTCTAGTGAGTAGTTGTGAGCAAAGATGATGGAACATGGAAAACAGTGACAGAAGGCAGCTTGAACTTGATTTGAGACCAGGTTTTCTGCCGTTGTTGTTGAACACATTGTTTTACTTTCAGGGTTTTGTGTTTTTGAAAAGTTTTTTAGTGTATTGTTAATTGAAAGATAATTGCTTCACAATATTGTGTTGGTTTCCGTCACACATCAACACCAGTCAGCCATAGATATATGTATGTCCCCTTCCTCTTGAGCCTCCCTCCACCCCCCACCCCTCTAGGTTGTCACAGAGGAACAGGTTTTTAAAGGGCTTTGTGTGCTGTGTTAAATAACTTGAACTCATTCTTTAGGTAATTGATGGTCAATGCAGATACTGAAAAATAGAGCCTGATTAGTGCATTGTAAATGTGTTTGATGATTACCAATTTGGTATAGGAGAAGACAAGAAAATCATGAGCCAATAGTGGGTTTTAGTCAACTTTCACTGTGTGAAATTTAACAATTATTGTTATCGCAAATTTCACCTTAGACTTCTGTGCTACCTTCTAACTTCTAAATGTCGATTTAATGACAGCATTGTAGTGGATGGTTGAAACAGTCACTCAGGGCATTCAGTAGTTTAGTATGAATATTTTATTGAGGTGAGACAACACATGCAAAAATAAATGAACAGAGCAATATCTTTTTAATCGAATCTGTTTGTGCTTAACATGGCAACCCACTCCAGTGTTCTTGCCTGGAGAATCCCAGGGACGGGGAAGCCTGGTGGGCCGCCGTCTATGGGGTCGCACAGAGTCGGACATGACTGAAGCGACTTAGCAGCAGCAGCAGCAGTGCTTAACTCATGAGACTGTGTTTGGGAGTAGCTTTGCATTCTTTCATATGCATTAGTCTAGTTTTATAACTGAATATGGGAAGGGTAAATTTTCAATGGCAAATGGGCAGAGCAATTGTAACTGGGATTGCCAGTTGTTACAACCTCTTTGGAAATTGATTTGCCAGTTTATAGCTATTGAAACTGCACATATACTCTCTGACCTGGCAAGTCCTCTTTCCCATAAAAACCTTCATGTGTGTGGTCTTTAAAGTGTAGTTTGTAATGGCAAATAATTAGAAATTACCTAAGTGTCCATTAATAGGGGATGGATAAAATAGAATTGTAGTGCAATCCTTAGTGTAATTCATGCATTATAAAGGATGAGATGGATGTCTCTATCCTATTATGAGAATCTTTTAGACTAACAAAGTGAGAAAAAACATTTCAGTATGGCATCTCTCTACTTGTATTTTAAGAAGTGAAAGAATGAACAGATATACATATATGTGTATATTTTCTTGAAAAGTGTCTGAAAATATGCAGGAAATTATTAGTGATGTTTTCTCTGGGGATTAGGACTGGGAATTTGGAGTAGGGCATAGATTCCCTTATTGTCATGCCATTACCATTACTATTACTGATAAATTCTGTTGTGAGGGGAAGGTATGTGATGGGTTGAAAACTATCGAGTATGTATTGCCAGTATCTTTAAGTTTTAATTGCTCGTCTTCTCCTCAGTTGATTGGTTGAGAGGATAGAAATATGATTGGGGTTTGGGAAGAAAGGATAGAAGATGAAAAAATATTTAATAAAATATTTCAGTATCTGTCCAATTCAGACTTTACTGTGAGGGAGAAGAGCTATAATGCTAAATTTTTCTGTAGTCCTTATTAAGCTTAGTATGAGAATATACCAAAAGTGAGCGCTCAAGTGAAGATTAAGCTCTGTTTTACTTTGGAGAAGGAAATTGCACAGAGGAAAAGAATTTCAATGCATTGCCTCTTAAAATAGGGCATTTCTCTGTTCTCAGCATAAATCATGGCTATGTTATTAACCTCAGATTAATAGTGTATGATAGTTCGGTTTTTGATAGACGATCTGTTCTTTAAAATTTGATGCACTGTTATAGGCCCTGTTCTGCAAAAATAAGTTTTTCCCTATGATGTTGTTTTTTCTGAGTTCAGAAATTTTGTCCAGTTCTTCCTGAACCAGTTCATACCCATTTCCAGTGTTTTACTTTCTGAGTGATTTTTCAGATGCCTGTTATTTTTCTTCAAATTATTATATGCAGACATATTTTAAATTGGTTCTGGGCCAAATATGTTGCTCTTTTTTGCACCTTATTAATGATTTTGTATCCTTGAAAATCTTCCAAGCTATCTCATGTGTTCTTGTGGGAACAGCAGCAACAGTAAGCAGGAGATGGACCAGAGCATGGGATAAACTAGAGCTTAGCTTCCGTGGGACTTAACAGAGACACTCTGAGAAAACATGAAGGTTTTGAATCACAGAAGCCACTATAAATATCCTCTGATAATTATTACTGAATGGAAAATAAAGTGACCTATGTTGAAATTTTATCAAATAATTTTAAAGAAGTGAGCACAGAGTTAGTATAGAAGTAACATGGGATTGAGGAAAATCATAACCTGAAAACAAATAAAACATCTGTTACTGTCATGTGAAGGAGGTGACCCAGATGGTGAAGAATCTGCCTGCCATGTGGGAAACCCAGGTTCAGGCCCTGGCTAGGGCAGATCCTTTGGAGGAGGGAATGGCAAGCCCCTCCAGTGTTCTTGCCTGGAGAATTCTATGGGCAGAGGAGCATGGAGGGCTACCGTCCATGGAGTCACAAAGAGTCAGACACAACTGAGTGACTAACACTTTCACTTTCAAACCTAATACATCTTACTAAGTTTGTTTTCACAGGTTAGAGCGTTCTGATATTTTCAGCCTTGATAGCCCATGTGACCTAAAGGTCAATTTCATTCAGTTCATTCTCATGGATTCTGAAAACCCAGGTGGGATTGAAGTTTTTATTGTATTTTAGACTCTCAGTTTGGACAGAGGTGCTGCCAAGATGCATAGCTGAGGGGAGGTAAATTCATCTCATCAGTGGCATTTTGCAGTGACTTTGTATCAATAGAGAACTAGTTGCTGGGGGAAAAAAATTATTTGGCTTCTTGAGGTATGCATTGCCATTAGGAATTCTATTCTTTTTTAATTGTAGTTGATTTGTAGTGTTGCATTAGTTTCAGGTGTACAACATGGTGATTCAGTATTTTTATAGGTCACCCTCCATCTAAAGTTACTATAAGATATTGGCTATATTCCTTGTGTTATACAATGCATCCTTATATCTTATTTATTTTGTACATAGTTGTTTATACCTCTTCTTAATCTTTTACACTTCTCTTGCTGCTTCTCACCTTCCTGTCCCCACTGGTACACTAGTTTGTTCTGAGTCTGTTTCTGTTTTGTTATAAGAATTCTATTCGTAAAGACCCAGAGAAGTTAAGGAAAGCATCAGCGGAAAACAAACCCAAAGGGGACCCAGCCCCCTACTTCCATGTGGCCTGCTGATATCCCAGCCATCATGTGTTGAAAAGCCACAAGTGGTTTTCATGGTGATAAAGTTAGTGGTTAGCACTAAAAATAGACTCAGAGCAAGGCCTAGTAGAATAAATTATTGAAGATGATCTGTTAGAACTACCTCTGTTTGGAAGGCTATACGGCATTTCTAGGACAACTTGTTTCTGGGGTGAAGAGTCATCACCATTATTGATGTTACTAGGGTCCGTTTTCAAAGTTGGGTGACCTGTTACATGCCTTATATCCTGATTGGATGCTGTGCTGCCTCTTCTTAGCCACTCCGTGGAAAGGTGTTAGCCCAGAGGGCTAAATAATCTAGGAAATAACTTTCCAAGCCATCTGCTTGAAAATGAGTGTGTTGGTAAACTTACATGTTAACTTGAAGACACAGAGTGCAGCGCTGACCGTGGGATGCCACTTGAGTGGATGTGCAGGACAAAGCCACATTTTAATCTTTTTTATTTGGAAGCGGATTGAGTCAGTCACTCTTTAGAGGGAGATTAGGGATGGTATTCTCTTTCAGAAATTTGGAGTCTTACATCAGGGTTCTAATTCCAGATGGCCCACCTTATTGTTGCATGTCCTTGAGTTACTTAATCTGTTACTTAATCTGTGACTCAGTTTTCTCCATTTGTTAAAAAGAGATTATTATAGAAACCTATACAAGGCCTATTCTGAGGGCTAAATGGATTAATACATGCAAAGAGCTTAGAACAGTACTGTGCATATACTAGTAAAATATCTTTATTATTGGCATTTTTGAGGTCAAATCCATAAAAGCAAATTCAAAATATAAGTTTAAGGCCTTTGGTTTGCATATTTTTAAACATTTAAATAATTTTTTTTTGTAAATACTGTTCCTAGTCAGAGTAAAAAGATAGATCTTGTTGAATATTCTAAATTATGAAAGCTTTTTGCACAGACAACCCTACAGTCACTTTTTAACTAACATATTTTATTCCCAAAGAAGAAAATATTTTAAAGTTTATTGGGAAATGCTGTATAAAATACATTGATAGTAACTGTAGTTATTCATCACACATAGAAACTGGTAAATATTTTTTAAATATATGAAATCTGTTACAGATCATTTTGTCTGATTTTTTTTTCATATTAAATAACATGAGGTGCCTTGGGTATAATAATCATTGTCATAAAATGTAAATAAGGATTTTCTTTTTTTCCTTCCTCCCAGACAGTTGTGGAGTTAATACATAAAATTCATTTAGAAAGCTTCTGAGTGGGGTATCTGAAAAGGTCATTGAAGAAACCAGTTGGTTACAATGCATTTGGATGACCTGAACACATAGTTGTTGTGTCTCTAAATCCCAGACATACTTTATTAGGACAATCCAGCTGGTTTGCTATTTCTATCTCCTCATTATCAACACGTTATGGTATGGCCTCTTCCCCCTCTCTTCCAATGCCAAGAATTTGGCAGGGACACCATGTTAGCACGTCAGAGTCTGGGGGGTGGGGAAAGAACAGCTTCACACTGCTGTACGAGTAGGAAAATGTGTTGTCTAAACATTTGCCATGGGGTTAAGATTGATAATGGGCATTTTTAATCTCCTTACTTGAAGAATTAGAAGAAAGAAATTTCATGAGCTTCTAGACATACTTTTAAGAAAATTCTGTGTTCATTCTAATTTAATACTTCCATGTATATTTTCCCTATACAGATTATATATATATATTACGTACATGTGTGGAATTTGTGAATCTCAGAGCTTCAAACTCTTTGCTTTTCTCCCTTTTCCCTATCACCCTAAGATTACAGAACGTCAAGAGAGGAAAAGAGAGGAACTGTCGCTAGGTCTTATTTCTTAGTTTCCATGACCAAAAACAACTAAACTGAATATCATGTAATTTATTATCATGTGAGTGACTCTATTAAGTGGACTGAGTAGGTCCTTTCTAATATATTAGACCATAAAGAAAGTAGGCATGGAAATCTATTCTTGGTCATTGTTCACCATTTTGTTTAAAAAATAGTAAAATGATAAACAGTTAAATTAAGGAGTCCCTTGACGGTTTCAATAGGTTTTCAGATTTTGTGAGTTAGTTAAGCTCTTTGAAATTTATCTTATGACTTTCACAGAAATATGGTTTCTTAAAAGTTATTTTGGCTGTACAGATGATGTTGTGTATATGTATGTAATTCACATACATATACAAATTCACTTCTCACAGACTTTCTTTTCCATAGCAACTCCCTTCCAGTTGTCCTACACACTCATTGGACAACTTCATAAAATATTTTCTGTGCTTTGATAGAGTGTTTTAAAAATCATCTCAAATTAAAATTATTTATTTACTTCTTAAAAACCATAAATTATGCTTTCAGAGCAACCTAGAAATGTTTTCTATGATATTCCACATTATCCTAAAATGCTAGGTTTGAATAAATGGTCCCTTTACATGCTTATAGTGATATAGCAAGTAAGGTATGGCCCTTCCTTTCAGACAGGAAGAAACAATAAAGGGTATGTTTCATTCACATATATATTATTTATATGTATTAAAATTCCTTTCCTCTGTTTGGTTCTTAGATTTATTCCATACATAACTCAGACACCTGAGTGATAGCAAGTTATTAATAACAGTAGAAACTTAGCAATTTAGAAACTGATACTTAGAGATATTTTGTTAATAATGTTCTTTTCCTATTAGCAAAACATATTACCCTATCTGATGCTTCTTATTTAATCTTTATTAACTTATTTACTATATAGTAATGGAGTTTCATGCTTTAAAAAATTTAAGTAAAATAATAATAAGGTGGGACTTCTGTAATCTGAGAGAGGAATAAAGTCATAAATGAAAGAATAACTGGAGCTTTGCTTAAAGAGAAATACATGTGACCTTTTATATCATTCAGTAGTCCAGATTTAATGCCATCATACTGAATGGGTAAAATACTCAACTTTCTTCTAAAACCTTGATTACCCAACGTTTCCATCGCCCTAAGAGAAATGGACAGGAAGAGTTATCTGTATGAATGTGCATGTATCTTATTTTATAATTGCAGTAGCATTTACTAACTATATGGATAGGACATTGAGATTTTATTGTGGGTAGAAAAATAAGAAAGCAAATTAAAAGAGAAATTTTTTTCCCATGAATTAAAGAAACAGATTGTTCCCCTGAGTGTCTCCTTAATTGATGAAGAGTGAATAAGTAGGGTACAGTTAACTAGACAAGCATGAGGGGCAGGCATATCTCTCAGGACTGAGGTTAGAACCTCAGGCTTTCGAAGTGTGAGGGATTTGTAAATGAAGCTACTTTGTTACTGTCAGAATTAATATGTGGATAAAGATCTATGTTTTAAAAGCTCTTACAGCATTTTTTTTGTATTTCCTCTTTATTTTTAAAAGTAGTTTTATGTTATTTTTGTGCTGTTAACATTCTACACTTATGACATTTCTGCCCCCTCACTACCGACACCAAACAATAGAACTGCTTCAATTAAGAAACAGAGCATCAGCCCCTGGCATCTTATTCTGTTGTTCCATCTTTTTTTTTTTTGCTAGGGAGAATTCATTTGTTTCTTAATTAAGAAAAACACCAATAGCATGAAAAATCTGCTTATGATACCTGAATGGTAATTAGGCAAAAGGTAAAAAAGAAGCATGCACATATATTCCAATAGCAGCCAAAATGAACTTGAGCTGATAAAAAGGAACTGAACTACCCTGGCATAAATGGGGACTGAGAGAAGTGTACAGTCATTATGGCTAAGACAATATGCAAACTATCTTCAAAGAAATCAAATTGCTAGAGTGTTTTCATTTGCATGTATTAACTATTAACATAATGAGGAGAAGTGACATTGGACCCGGATTGTGTGTCTGTTCGGATTGATAACTCTACTGCATCTGCAAACAGACGCCCAAAAAATCATGCTAGTGGTTAGATCAGAGTTGAACTCTGCAGTGTGGGCTAAAATGAAATCTTGGTGAACCTGCTGAGCCACTGAAAGGCTGTCATCTGTCTCTTTCTTCTCTTTTCCTCCCTCCCTCCCTTATGTTTTAAAAGTGATAGTAATATTTCCGTGCAAATTCTCATTGGAAACTTCTTGGTTTTGCCCAGTACAACTTTTCACAGTGTAACTAATGCTATAAAGGAGATCTTAAAAATCATAGGATTAAGATCCATTACAGGATTTGAAATCTTAGGGTTTTTAAAAATTTACCAGCAAATGTAAACCTAGGAATAAAGGGAACTGACATTTATTGAACTCCCCTTGTGTACATACAGCCCTTTAGTCATGTCCCACTCTTTGAGACCCCATGGACAGTATAGCCCACTAGGCGCCTCTGTCCATGGGATTCTTTAGGCAAGAATAGTGGAGTGGTTGCCATGCCCTCCTCCAGGGGATCTTCTTGACCCGGGGATTGAACGTACATCTCCTGCTTTGGCAGGTGGATTCCTTACCATTAGTGCCATCTGGGAAGCCCATTCATGTACTGAACAGTATTTTTCCTTAGAGAAATGGAAAGAGTCCTTGAGAAAGATGAAGGAGACGTGACAGTGAGAGATATCTCTAGCCTTTTAGACAGCTATCAGCACAGTCATTGAACCTCTGGGTCTTAGTTCATTCTAATCTGCAAAATAGGGTAATGTTTCCCAATCTCAAAACCCTTGAGGCCAATACTTAATGTCAGTGTTCTAAAAACCCGAGAGAAATTGGAAGTTCATCACTCAGAAACCTGCTCAGAGCAACTAAAATGCTTTATTTCCTTACGAGCCATGGGAATTTATCATTAATAGCATGAGTTTTGCTAATCTATGTTGATGAGAAGCTCTGATGACTATATAAATCTTTGACTAATTTGAATAAAATAAACATTTTTAAATTTTGAGTGTCATGTTTTATTGTTCCTTAAAGCAAAGTATGGCTTGCTTTAAAATCGATAAATCCATTTAATGTTGCAGTAGTTTTTACTCTCTTGAAAAGCTTACTGATGTGTGTCTTACAAATGATGGAGACTACTAATTAAGAAATCTTGTATCATTTTTTTCCCCTACAATTTTGTTTATTCTGTTTCACACGTCTTTGTGTCCTCTTGGCAGTGTTCAGTCATGTCCTAGAAAGGTAAATTCTCTGCTCTTATAGAGTTTGCATTCTAGAGATGGGCTGCTGCTGCTGCTACTGCTAAGTCACTTCAGTCGTGTCCAACTCTGTGCGACCCCATAGACGGCAGCCCACCAGGCTTCCCCATCCCTGGGATTCTCCAGGCAAGAACACTGGAGTGGGTTGCCATTTCCTTCTCCAATGCATGAACGTGAAAAGTGAAAGTGAAGTCACTCAGTCGTGTCCGACTCTTCACGACCTCATGGACTGCAGCCTACCAGGCTCCTCCGTCCATGGGATTTTCCAGGCAAGAGTACTGGAGTGGGGTGCCATCGCCTTCTCCATAGAGATGGGCAGTGGGCGATAAACATAGTAACTCAGCGATTGCATAGCCTGATATTGGGTAGGGTAAGTGTAATGAAGAAAAAACAAGTAGGATAATGTGTCAAAGAGTGACTATTGGGGTCCTTCAATTATCTGTTGGATAAAAGGTTCTTAAACTTGATGCTGTTGAAGAGGAGCGACATGGATATCTTTTTTTAATTAAATAATTGGCAACCACTCTCAAGGGTGAGGGGGCACACGTCTTTTATAGATCCACCTATTCCTCAGTAACCCAGCTGTTGCTTCCTGACCTGCATATAGGTTTCTCAAGAGGCAGTTCAGGTAGTCTGGTATTCCCATCTCTTTCAGAATTTTCCACAGTTTATTGTGATCCACACAGTCAAAGGCTTGCAGACATGTTAATTCCACTTTAATTCCATTTTGCATAACATAACATCACTGCTTAATATAAGTGGACATGTGTAACCACAGAAGCCTGTAGAGCTTCTAGGGACCATAAGGCATTGGGAACATTCTGATAGATTACAATTTTGTACTGTAGACAGAATATTCATTAGAGTTTTAATAGAAGGATTTCTTCACTGGTTATTCATCTGGAGATGGCTCAGTGAAATGACCCAATGTCAGCAAATATAAGGGCTTCCCTGGTGGCTCAGCAGGTAAAGAATCTGCCTGCGAATGCAGGAGACATTTGATCCCTGGGTCAGGAAGATCCCCTGGAGAAGGAAATGGCAATTCACTCCAGTATTTTTCCCTGGGAAATCCCATGAACAGAGGAGCTTGGTGGGCTACAGTTCATGGGCTTGCAAAGATTCAGATATGGCTGAGCAACTAAACTGGAAACAACAGTAAATGTAAACCTCTACTCAGGAGAGGATTAGGAAATGGCAACCCACTCCAGTATCCTTTCCTGGAGAATTCCATGGACAGGGTAGCCTGGTAGGCTGCAGTCTGTGAGATCACAAAGAGTCAGACTTGTGAACACACAGCATACACACTCTGGAGAACGCAGGGGAAAAAGACACCCCAGATCTGGCTGCATAAAGGTCTTTTCGATTCTGAAGATTTCCAATAAATATCTTCTCAGGTAGAAATAGATGAATTGATAGTACTCTTTGAAACATCTCCACACTTAATGTTATCTTAGCATTCTATTTTCATGAATATGGAGGTTATAAAGAAATCTGTTTCACATTTAAGTGATAAGTTAACCTTTCTGCCACATATGTTGACTGTAATGTCAAAATCTCCTTTGAGGAAGTCAAGTTGATGATCTCTGCTGAATCATTCATTCAGATTCAGCTTAAGGGGTGAGAGGTGAGAGGGTTAAGAGGTGAGAACAGGTGTCATATCCTCTTAGAAAGTACCTAAGAATTAGGAAGCACAGTTGCTCCAGGAGAACTCGGGAAGAATCTGTTTCTGGAAGGAAGCACAAAACTGAGCACAAAGGTGTATAATTTGAAAAAAAGCAAACAACTCAAAGCAGAATTGAAGAGCAATGCTTGAAGCCTTTAGATACTTACTGATAATGAAGCATTAAAATTTTCATTTGGACTTCTGTGTTTATCTAAAGAAAATAAGCAGAATATGATAGCTGGGGCAAAGGCTGAAGGAACCCTTAGAGGGGAATATATGTTCTTAACTTATATTTACTTCAAACTAACAACAGAAAACCCTAAAACAAACCAAGAAAAGAAAAAAGATTTGCTTTCTTTATCAATTGTAATTATGTTGATTCTATTTGAAAGAGAAATAACCAATTTCAGACTCATTATAAACTAATATTTATTTTTCTGGATATGGAAACTACAACAGGCGGATAATGTATCTCTTGGGTTTCTTAGTAATCTTTGCCAGTGCCTCTCATATCTAAGCTGCTGGGTCTGGTATGAACCAATAAAAATATATGATTTTCTAGAGATAGACCTAACTGCCAAAGGCAGAGAGGGACACACTTAATGAATGCCTGAAAATCTGGAATTATTTTTGCTTAAATGGGTTTTACTATGTCTCTTAAAATTAATAGTATCCAGTTTCACAGCTCTGTGCAGTCTGGGATGGTGTCCTAAAACTGTTGGTGATATTTAATAAAATCCTGAATTTGGGTTAAAAAAGGCAATTATATAAGTACAGGATATCATTAACCTCAGATATGCAGATGACACCATCCTTATGGCAGAAAGCAAAAAGGAACTAAAGACCCTCTTGATGAAAGTGAAAGAGAAGAATGAAAAAGCTGGCTTAAAGCTCAACATTCAAAAAACAAAGATCATGGCATCCGGTCCCATCACTTCATGGCAAATACATGATGAAACAGTGGAAACAGTGACAGACTTTATTTTCTTGGGCTCCAAAAATATCACTGCAGATGGTGACTGCAGTCATGAAATTAAAAGATGCTTGCTCCTTGGAAGAAAAACTATGACAAAACTAAACAGTGTATTAAAAAGCAGAGACATTACTTTGCCAACAAAGGTCTGTGTAGTCAAAGCTATGATTTTTCCAGCACTCATACAGGTGTGAGAGTTGGACCATAAAGAAAGCTGAGTGCTGAAGAATTGATGCTTTTGAACTGCGTATCGGAGAAGACTCTTGAGAGTCCCTTGGACTGCAAGGAGATCAAACCAGTCAATTCTAAAGGAAATCAGTCCTGAATATTCATTGGAGGGACTGATGCTGAGGCTGAAGCTCCAATCCTTTGGCCACCTGATGCGAAGAACTGACTCATTTGAAAAGGCCCTAATGCTGGGAAAGATTGAAGGCAGGATGAGAAAGGGATGACAGAGGATGAATTGTTTGGATGGCATCACCGACTCAATGGATATGAGTTTGAGCAAGCTCCGGGGGTTGGTGATGGACAGGGTAGCCTGGTGTGCTGCAGTCCATGGGTTCACAAAGTCAGACATGACTGAATGACGAACAAGATCAGAGAAGAGTGACCCTTGTATGCTGGCAAAATGAAAACTTTATAGATGTTTCAGTTAATTGTGAGTCTTCAGTGGAAGTTGCAGTCCAGAGTGATTCTTCAGTATTAAACAATTAACAGGGAGCCCTGCTGTACTTTGTCCTGGCAAGAAACATCTTGGGTATTATGTTCGTGTCCTCCTTCAATATCATGTCTGGAGGATTGTTAACATCAAGCAATAGCTGAAGGAATTGGAGATGTTTAATCAGTTCAGTTCAGTCGCTCAGTCGTGTCCGACTCTTTGCGACCCCGTGAATCGCAGCATGCCACGCCTCCCTGTCCATCACCAACTCCCGGAGTTCACTCAGACTCACGTCCATCGAGTCAGTGATGCCATCTAGGCATCTCATTCTCTGTCGTCCCCTTCTCCTCCCGCCCCCCAATCCCTCCCAGTATCAGAGTCTTTTCCAATGAGTCAACTCTTTGCATGAGGTGGCCAAAGTACTGGAGTTTCAGCTTTAGCATCATTCCTTCCAAAGAAATCCCAGGGCTGATGTTTAATAGGAAAAGAAAATTACAGGTTTCATATGAGGGCTATACCCAGATATGAGGAACTCATGCAGAGGAGAAATTCGCTATTTTTTTTTAGCTTAGAAAAAAATAGCTTGAAAGAGCATTGTGAGTCTGTGTTCTATGTACTGAGGGCAGATTTGGGCTTGGCATGCAGAACAGTTAGAGCTGTTTGAAATGGAATGGCCTTCATTGTAAGGCAGAGAGCTACTGTCCCTGAAAGAAAGCAAGTAAAGGTTTGCCTGGATAATCACTTGCTAGATTTATTATCTGATAGATCCTTAAAAGGCAGGGGCGATTGGGATTATGGAGTTAAGGGGCAACATGGGTGACATAGATTCCTGGATTATTTCATACTCTAGATGGGCCTTGGAATGTTTTGAGACTCTCCGGTGAATTCTGCTACTGCTGTCGCTTCAGTCGTGTCTGACTCTGTGCGACTGCGTAGATGGCACCCACCAGGCTCCGCCGTCCCTGGGGTTCTCCAGGCAAGAACACTGGAGTGGGTTGCCATTTCCTTCTCCAATGCATGAAAGTGAAAAGTGAAAGTGAAGTCACTCAGTCCTGTCCGACTCTTTGTGACCCCATGGACTGCAGCCCACCAGGCTCCTCCATCCAGGGGATTTTCCCGGCAAGAGTACTGGAGTGGGGTGCCATTTCCAGAAAGATTTAATTGGTACCTGTCAAGTCTTTCTCATATTTATTATTGAATCAGTAACAGCTAACTCTCCTGGAACTAAATGAGAGGTGTCAGGACTGTCACTTGCTGAGGCCCTTTCTAAGGCCTTGGGAGGGGCTCAAGCAGTGAGATCAGATATTTTTATAACATTTTCAAAGTGAAGATGTTTGAACTACAATTAAGTCTGATAATTCTTCCCATCTTGACTTTCCCTCTGTCACACTTAGGAATGGCCACAAGTATTATTGGGATCTTGGTAAGGGGAGATTGAGCAGAAAAAAATAATTGTCTCACTTTTAATAATTGCAATTTACTGAGATGTCTTTTTCTAAATAAATATTTACTTTCATATATACCTTATAGCATAATTTTGTATCCTCTTACAGAGGGTTCCCAATTGTGTAGGCTTCAGATCTTACAGTTCCTGGATCTATTTCTGTTTGCCCTGTTTGTATGTGTCATGATTCCAAGTACCACAGTAGAAAGATACATAAGTCATTGTCTTTGTATTAAGTTATGCACAATGATAGTGTGGTACTCTGATCAGTTTTGAGTTCAACCATCTGTATGAGTAACTGATTAATACTGATATAAAATATAATATTTTTACAACTTTCCATGCATGGATGTTTTTATTATGCGATAAGAAATGACTCATATAAAAAGAACGAGAAAGACCAGCAATGACTGTGATTCCCCCTACCCTAAGAAAATCAAACTGTATTGTAATCTAATATATGTGTTTATTATTCCCATGGCAAAGGTAAAAGCTTGTTATTGTGTGTACCTTATTGATTAGGAAACTGATGTATGTATGTGTGAATGTATCCAAACATTTTTATGCTTTTGAGATGAAATCACTTTAACATCAAAACAAGTGAACTCAGCTAACACATTTTGAGGATCTTTCTGAAAAAATTTTTTCTGTGTCTTAATCAATAATAATAGGTTACCAAACATGCTTTCAGAAACCTGGAGCTTTTTCTAGATCTTTAAACACACAACAGTGTTCTGTATCTTTTAACCAAAATTCAGTCTTATTCTTGTTTTCATCTTTTGAAAGGCAGTCATGTTGGGCACCATTCTGTGCTGTTCTCTTCAGTTTATCGGGGTTCTTTTCAAAAAGGTACTGTGATTTTGAAGATAACACAGTCAGGAGATGTGCTATGACTGAATTCCGTATACAGTAGCATCATTTCTTCCATCCAGGGAAGCTTATACTTTCTGAAAGGTATGGAAGCTCTTCCAAGTGTGTGACTGGCTAGCAGGTGATGTTTTCATATCTGCTGTTGAGCAGATTGGCTCAAGGGGTAAAAATGCTGTCCATCTTGTCCAAACACAACGGGTGTGCCAAAAAATATCTCATCAGATATTGTTCCCTTCATGGGTCCTCATCGTTGAGATTAGTGTAATAGAGAAAGTGGAAATTTGAGTGTTCTCTACACTATTGTAACTAACTCCAGGATAAATTGCATTTTTCAAACAGACTTCTTTTCAAACGTCAGTTTTATTATGTGTGTGTACAATATTTCTAAATATTCCATTTCCTCTGATTATAGTGTTTATTTTTTTCAATGGAGATTTGCTGAGCAACTGCAACATCCCTGAAATTGACAAATATTTGAATAATTTCTCTTGAACTTAAAAAAAAGAAAAGACATTAAATACTATTGTGGTATAGATATTGTAAGATTAGTGGATAGATTTGATTCTTGGCCTGCTTGTTTTAAGTGTTATGTATGATATTAAACTTTATAGGAGGGGAATATAATAAACATTTATTTCCTTCATTACTTCAGTAATCAGTGATATACAGTTATGTTAAACATTCTTGTGCATCACATATTACTTCTGAAGAAGGGAGGACAGGTTTTGAGAACCTTCCTGTGTATTGGAGACTCCACTTAGCATTTTATATATATTTGATTTGTTTACATTATTTATCTGTTTT
This sequence comes from Budorcas taxicolor, assembly GCF_023091745.1. Taxonomy (NCBI): domain Eukaryota; kingdom Metazoa; phylum Chordata; class Mammalia; order Artiodactyla; family Bovidae; genus Budorcas; species Budorcas taxicolor. Next base: position 72,441,092 of record NC_068923.1, on the reverse strand, counting down.
ATCCTATTTTGTATGTGTGTGCTAAGTTGCTTCAGTTATGTCCAACTCTTTGCGACCTCATGGACTGTGGCCCACCAGGCTCCTTTGTCCATGGGATTCTCCAGGCAAGAATGATAGAGTGGGTTGCCATGCCCTTCTCCAGGGCATCTTCCTGATCCAGCGATCGAACCTGTGTCTCTGACATCTGCATTGGCAGGCAGGTTCTTTACCACTAGTGCCACCTGGCAAGTCCCTAGCTTAGCATTTTATATACATTTGATTTGTTTATGTTATTTATCTGATTTATCCTATTTTATATAGGACAGATAAAATTGAACCTATTTTGGAGACATCTTTCTGGGTGACACTGCAGTTGACGGAGTGAATGTTTGAACCAGGTTTGAGGGGCTCTTTTCACAACCCCATTTTGTCAGTGGAAATAGTTCTGCAAGATGATATAATGTATTCAACAATGAATATGACACAGGAAGACTTCTGAAGGTGAAAATTGTACGTTTGTTTGATTGTGTTGATGGTTTCCACAGGTGTATGCGTGTATCTGAACTCACCAAATTGTATGCATTGAATACATGTAGTTTTTGTGTCAATTATACATCAGCAAAGGTGTTTAAAATATGTACACAGGTATGAAAGACGTATTACTATTAAGATCAGAAAAAACAAACAAGTTAAACTTGCTAAAAACAAAGATGTGATCCTGTAGGTGGAAATGTCTGCTAATGGATCGCAGACTTAAATACTGAGTAAATCCTAGTCAGTTTTGAAACATGGTTCCTATCCTCATGTGGATTATTGTTTGAGGAAACCAGATGCAACTACACCTATAATAGAGAATGAAATGTCAGCCCAGGAGTGCCACACAGCCTTCAACAAAGAATTATGGGTAGAAATCTGGGGCCTTTTATTCACTTGTTTAAGAAAGTATGTTATTGGAAACTTTAGACAATTTAAGATAATATAAAATCCCCTGGAAACCCTTAGGCATCAGATAGAAAAATTTACTGAAAGCCCTTTTAAGTATTCACTCTAATGTGATTATTCTTTTACCATTAGAAATCCAATTTACTGATCATGAATCAAAAGCCTATATGGAACATGAAACTTCTAGTCATTGATATTAACAAGAACCTTATTTTCTCACAGCTTGTGAGATTTAGCTTAGAGTTGGTATAGTCTCACTAAGTTGTTTTAACACGTTATTTTTGTATTATAGTTAATAAAATACATTCTTAAATCTTACTGTGAAAAGTTAATGCATATTCAATATGAGATGTGTGAAAACTCAGAAGCCGCAGCTTAGAGTACTGTTTTTCCTGTCTGCAAGAGGTTATATTTCAAATATGATAACTGAAGTTTCTAACATTTAGTTGTTTTATAGCAGGTATGGCAGAGAGAGAGAACAGCTTAGCAAACTGGCAGTGACACAACCAAGCCCAGAGGTGGCATGTGACATACCTTTGCTTCATTCAGAGACGTGGCGTATGTCAGTATGCTTTGCCCTATCGCTCAGCTAGTTTGAGCAATTTCCATTCCATTATGCTCTCTTACAGTTTCTGTTTTATCCCCCTTCTGGCTTATTCAAGTGTTTAAATTTCAAATTAGTAGCTTGTCTTTATCATTCATATGGGATTGGGGAAACATATTACAGCCGTTAGACATGTTTACCATATTAAAAATAATAACAAAGAAAACAAAAAATGATAAAGAAAATAGAACAACATACTAAGGGTTGTGTCTAAGTCACAGGCTACCCTGATAAATTACCTTAATGCAGTAGTAGTGAACTCTTTTTCTAAAATACTGTTATCGAACTTAATGAGAACATTGAGAAGACCTGTGTGTGTGTGTGATATTTAAAATGTTGGGACAGAATCAATTGACAGAAGTAAGTCCTGGACGTTCTTCCTTCTATAAATAAATCTTGTTAGTATTTTGTGATTTCCACACATCACATAGTTTACATAGATAAATAATCATGTAGTAAGGAACAAGGGAATAGTAATAGCAAAAAGCAGTATTACTTATATAATGCTGAATATTGTATGTTTTACATTTGTATGTATTCATTTTTGTAACAAAGTCATTTGTATAGGAAGCCAAGATTTATAATTTACCATCTTATGATTTCAATTGCTTTTCCAGGAATTTAGGGGAGAGAGTTCTGTATTATCTCAGCACAGTCTCATCAAATTACAAATCTCAGATTTCATCCTGGCTCATTGAGGTCAAAATACTGATGTGTTTCTCTCTGGCTTTTTCTGTGTAAGTAAAGTGAAATGAAAAACTGAGGGTATTGTAATATTACTCAATTTTACAAATACTCTGTAGAAGAAAATGTTTCTTATTCCAACTAAGAGAAAGAGAATGCTAATGGTTAATGTGTGTGGTGATCATGTGAAACTCAAGGATTGTAGTTTACTCTTGATGGTGTTTGCATTTCAACTTCTATTCATTTCTTTTCGAGGACCAGGTAATGAGGGGTACACGACAGTAAGCCAATAAAGGTGCTGGTGGATACTCCACATATTAGATAATCCATTTATGAATAGGAAGTCAGCATACCTGTTTGTAATTATGTAAAAAGATGACTGGGATTTGAAATTTTGTTTATAAGTTTGAAATCTGGAATTGTTTGATTTTATTTGCAAATGCTTATGAGGTTGAACAGTTCACACTCCACTTGATCCTGCAAAGTGAATTCTCATATGATCAGCATAGATAATAGAATATTTCCTTTCCTACTTAAACAGCATTTTCAAAAGGTTTGTAAATATTTGTTTCTCAGGGATCCATTTATCTTCTTCCTCAGTTCCAAAAGAACTGTTACGGGGTTACGGAAAAAGATGATAAATGAGTCCCGGGAGCCTGGGTGTAAATTGTCCCACTATAAGGTTGCACTATTATTTAGTAGACATGCAGAGTCTTTGAAGGCATTAATATTAACTGATTAGGTACTGGATTTTTTTAATGCCAGAATTTTGAAATGAAAATAAGTCACTCATGGAGCTATTCTGGCTTTTTATTTATCCATTGTTAAATCCATATGAAAATTCAATGTAACAAGGATGAAAAATAGTGGAAGACATACCTTATCAAAGGACTGGCCTGGACTTCAGCTGCTCAATTCCTGTTCAGTTCTGTGGTCTGTAATTGTATACAAAACTTGTAACAAAGAAAGTGACGACAAAGCCCATCTGCTCTTGGTTATTCTTGTACACAATACAAGGTAAAACCTGGAATGAACCAGGGAGTATTTTGATTAATTGAACTTAACTGATGGTTATCCAGAAACTAACATATTACCTACAACCTTTACTAAAATTCTCCATTGAAGTTTGTATTCACTGTAAGTGAACATAATGAAACATGGTAATGTAAGACCTCCTAGAAACTCTGCATCTTCATTCTAAATGATAAAGTTCATTACATACATTATATGAAGATATAAAAGATGAAGAAGTCTATATTCGTTGTATACTGACCTCAATTTCTGACCAAAGCAATACAAAAAATATACATGACTACCCTATTACATGGATTGTTTTCATGTTCTCTATGTCAGTATTTATATTTTATTTACATGTATAATCATGGTAGATAGATCATTTTATTATGCTTATAAGAAATATTTTCCATGTTTCTATATGGTCTTATTGGTTTTAATTTTGCCTTTCTGTCCTGTGGTCTCTTAGCGGATTTGCTGCAGTTGAAACATTCTATTTTAAGGCGTTTGGCTAGTATCCAACTTTTGTAACTTCTGAAAGAACTAAATTAATGCATATCATCATTTCCATCTTTTAGGTTTTTCTGGAAGGATAAATTTCAAGCAGTAAGATTAGCGGGTTAAAGGATATATAGTACTTTTTAGGAGATTAGAGACCAGAAGGAAAGGATAAAGAAAAACATTTTTTCATAGCTTTGGTATTAAACTTGTAGAGTTCTAACATCCTTAGAAATTCTAGAACTCATTGATTCTGGAATATAAACATACACTTTTGGGCCGAGTATAATATCATAAAACATAATTTGTACAGAGGCTGAAGGCAGGCAGCCCATCTGAGAAACTGTTAAAGCAATGCAGGTGTAGAGCTATGAGTTCCTGGACTCGGATGGGTTTGAAATGTAATGAAACATGGCAACCTACTCCTCACTATATGTTTATTCTAGGTACTCTGGGTACAGAAAAAAGACAGAAAGTTCCACTCTAAAGTTTGTGAAATACTCAAGTAGTAAATTTATTCCGAGAAGAAATATCAGATAAATAAAGGAATAGAGTACTGTAGGTAGATCTAAGTTAGATAGACAAGCTTTTGTATTGAGTAAATCTTGAGCTGAAAGTTCAAGGAAATGGAAGATTATTGGTTAAGAAGGAGGGAAAGATGGCTGTCAAGGGAGGAGAAAAGAAGAAATTAAACAGATTCTATTTCCTTTTGGACACTGAAGAGTTGAATAAATTCTTACCTTTGTGCATATTTTAGCATATTAAGACTTGGTTTATTCATTCATTCATCTATTTATTGGTGATTTTTGGAGGATACAAAATTGTCATATTTCCTCAGCTGTGAAAATAACTATATTCTATCTTATTTCAAAGTTGTGAAATAAGCATCAAATCTAACTGGAATATTTAGGTAGACATTCAATTTTGCACTTAAAAATTCTGACTCAAAATCCTTTCATTGAAACCTGGGCTGCTGTGAAATTGTGCCTACTGTCTTTACATATCTAATGATTAAATTTGGTTTACAGATAATGTTGCTGATTAGAAGTGTAAATAATGAAATCTGGAATATTAATAGGAGAGAAATATTTCTTTATTCCCCAAATCAAATGTCTGTCTTCTTTAAAATGTATGTTCAAATTATTGCTGTGAAAAAGATAGGGGACCATTTTCCCTATAGATAAAATGGTCCAGTTTTTACATAAAAGCAAAATTAGTATTTAATTAATGGAGAAAATTATTTAGCTAAAATGATTGCAATTTCCCTTGGACCCAGCAGCCTTAGCATCCCTTGGGGAGCTAGTTAGAAAGGCAAATTCCTGAACTCTACTCCAGACCTCCTGATTCAGAACAGAGTGGTGGGGCTCAGAAAGCTGGATTTTAACAAGTCCTTCAGGTTGTTCTTACACTGAAGTGAGAAAACTGTGTATTTAGAATCACTTTTTATACTAAACGTGATAATTATGGCTTCTGCTGCTGCTGCTGCTAAGTCGCATCAATTGTGTCTGATTCTGTGCGACCCCATAGACAGCAGCCCAACAGGCTCTTCTGTCCCTGGGATTCTCCAGGCAAGGATACTGGAGTGGGTTGCCATTTCCTTCTCCAGTGCATGAAAGTGAAAAGTGAAAGTGAAGTTGCTCAGTCATGTCCGATGATTATGGCTAGCTGGTGTCTAATCTAAATTTTAGACTTCTATCATTTAGGACCAAGCCTTGAGTGCCCCATAGATAGTGTGTTGATTTTGCACACTGCTGGATGGTTCAAGTATTCTTTCATAAAATAGTGTTTTAATTTTGTGCCCATCGTAGAAGCTTAGTTTAGCAGCTTTTAAATTCCTAACTATAATATGCTTGCTTCTTTCATTACATGCTTTAAAGTGTGTTTTTTTCCTATACAGTAACAGTCTCAGTTATAACATATATGGTATCTAGGACATAGTTTTTTAAAACCTCTTCGGTGAATTTCATTAGAGATAATTAACAGTATTTGTGATATTGGCAACATGCAAACCCACACACCATTTCAGTGCTAAGGAAAAGCATAACTTTAATTTGTAAAAATGTCTAGGCAGTACTCCTTTTTTACATTTAGTTTTTCATTTCTTTTGCTATGACTTTAAAACAAAAAGCATGCACAGTTCCTATTGTATCATCTTTATTTTCCTTCTCGTATATATTATCCCTCTCATAATTTTTCTCTGGATATGCTGATATATTTGAACAGATGAGAATAAGAGTCAGGATTTAGCTTTCTATTATCCTTTCTCAGTCTTCCTTCGCAGTTCAGTCAGTAAAGAATCTGACTGCAGTGCAGAAGACCTGGGTTCAATCCCTGGCTCAGGAAGATCTCCTGGAGAAGGAAATGGCAACCCACGCTACTATTCTTGCCTGGTGAATCCCATGGACAGAGGAGCCTGGTAGGCTACAGTCCACAGGGTTGCAGAGAGTCGGACACAACTGAGCGACTAAACCACCACCACCAGTCTCCTCCACACATACTGCCATAAAAAGCAGAACTTGATTTGTGGTTAAGATTTACTTCCGCATGGTTATATAATGCTTTTTGGCTTATTAAAACAAAAAACACAAACTTTAAATGTTAATATTGAAACCTTATCTATTTGCCTACCTATATTCCAACCAACGTACCTACCTACCTATTTATCTATACCAGTCAGTTACAGTTAGAGGAATTCATACAGATCATTTCACTCTGGGGAACAGCATTAGTGTTGTTCAAATTATGTTCAGATTGGGAACATAAATTATTTACCTGGGGAGATTAAGTAGTATTAGTTGAGCTCTTGGTTTGAGTTACATTACTGTCTAAGCAAACATATAAATCTTCAAACATGGTTAATAATCTTTCACTTCCTAACTTGGTCTTTTTCCAACTATTGATATTTTCTTGGACTGTGAAAATTCTTTTTCTTAGAAGCCTTTCCTAATTCTTTTGAAGGGACCCTTTCTGGTCCTGTCTTACACACGGTGTGTGTGTTTGCCTCTCACCATAAAGTCACTCTGGGGTCTGTTCAGATGTCACCTTATTAGAGAAGCCTCTCTGACCACCTCACGTAAGACAGTGTCACCTTCTTTTGTCTATGGCTGTCCCCTTACTCTGATTTATTTTTCTCCAAAGCACATAATCCTCACCTGAACTAAGTATTTCATGCAAGCAAGCACTTTCTTGTTGTTGTCGTTAGATTGTTTTAAAAAGTCTATACCCAAGAACCATCATCTTTCTCCCTCTTCTGAGGTGTAAGTTACATTAGAGCTGGGACTTTGTTGATTTTATTTCTTGTGATGCCTCCAGAGCTGAGTACAGCACCAAGCAATGGTAACCAACCAACTATAGTTGGTGGATGGATAAATATGTAAATGGGTTTTGTGGGTTAGTGCATTTGTGTTTCTCATTTGCTACTTACTACTCTTCCTAATAAATTCTTATATCAGAACTCCTATGTTAGCTGTCTTCATATTACCCTTGAGGCATTTATTTAAAATTTTTTTAAAGGACCAGAGTTTCTGTTAAGTGTTAAATTCTAAAAAATTGTTTGTTTTCAGTTTCTAATATGAGTTTCATTTGAATTTTTAATACATTTTAAAGCATCAATAAACTGTGACTGACTTATACAGGTATCATAAAGACTTGGGTTGTGACAGTAGTCTGATGAGTGTAACTGCCCACTTCCTGGACCATAATTATCCAGATGTAGTGGTAGTTAAAGTATGCAAGTCTAAAAAAGTAAACCTCAGTGGAGTGCTCTCATGATAGGCTGGCTCAAAATGCTGCAAAGCACTTACGGATGCTAACTTTTTTTACAGGAAGAAATGTGATTAAGATATGTTAAATGGAAATCTATACAAAACCAGTGAAATTGTTAAAATATTCAAATATGCCATATTGTAACAAGAAAACACTGCGATGCACTGAAATCAGCAGTAGAACAGCTGTGTTTTAAAGGACAGTACTTTGAATGTCACTTGACAATTTGCTTTCAATTAGAAGTAATTTACAGGAAGATGCCCACAAGCTAATCTTTACAGGATAATTAAGTTCCATTTTCTTTACTTTTAATTAAAAAGCAGAAAAGATTTAGCTGATCCATAAAAAATGTTCTGTTTAAACATTCATCAGACTTCACACTCTTTTTTTGTTATTTGTTGTAGCAGATGTTATCAAAAGTGCAGTCTGCTCTGTTTTAAACCCTGAGTGTTTGGAAAGTGAAACATGAGTTGCAGTAGGCATGTACTGGTGAGGTATGATCATTTAACATCTGTATGTTCAAAGAGGATAAAACAGATACTAATGTTCCATTCCTAAATTGTGTTCTGTCTGATGCATTTAATTGTACAACAAAACCACATACATTAAAATGAGAAGCAGTGCAACTTTTGAATTTTAAACATTATATGTAGTAGGATGATATTTTACAAAACCCTTTAAGTGTTTTAAAGTGTCCATAGATTGAGATGTAACGTGTTATTTTATTCAAATTTTAATTATATAAAACTTGACACTGTTTTAACAAGAGATTTTACTCATTTGAAAAGATGGCAGACTTAAAGTGATATTCTAAAGTCTTTTAAAACTGTATTCTTTGTGTTAACAAGTTTTTAGCATCATTGCTGTTTTTATTTGGCAAAATAAAATACGTTGCCAAAGGCATTTGGAGCTTTGGTTTTATAAATCACTATTGGTCAGTGACATGCAAGTGAAGTGAAAGTTGCTCAGTAATGTCCGACTCTTTGTGACCCCATGGACTATACAGTCTTTGGAATTCTCCAGGCCAGAATACTGGAGTGGGCAGCCTTTCCCTTCTCCAGTGGATCTTCCCCACCCAGGGATTGAACCCAGGTCTCCCACATTGCAGGCAGATTCTTTACCAGCTGAGCCACAGGGAAGCCCTCTGGTTTTATAAATCACTACTGGTCAATAAACGCGCCATGTGTGCGTGCGCGTGCGTGCACACACACACATACAACTTTTTAACCGATGAGAACAATTGAACTTGTCATGCTTTAGTCTTGTAGCATACTATGTATTGTATCATATGGTCTTAAGGAATTTTGCACCAAAAATTCTCCAGTCAAGAATTCATTAATCCAGTTTTCGGTGTTTTTTTTTCCCTATTCTGTTTTTTTTTTTTTTTGGCAGTTTAATCAGTCTGTTCATGTTGCTAATACTTTGGTTTATTTGGAATTTAGATTTCTGAAACTTCAAAAAAGTTTGGACCCTGTAGATCAGTGTACTTAAAGTTTTTACAGTAATAATTTCACTCACCATGACTTCTGACAAACAAACTTGATTTTTAATTTTCTGATCTTGTGTACCTACGATTTAAAGATGTTATTAAAGTTACCTACTTTTAATTTCCCAGTTTATTTTCCTTTGTTAGAAAGAAGAGTATATAGAAATAGCAAGAGATCTTGCTTACAAGCCGATTTATTTATTTGCTTTACCATTTAGGTTTATACATGTAAGAAATATGCCCAAAGGCATTCTGACCAATACAGTATAGGATACTGCAAAATAAAATAAAGAAATGCAGTTTATTTTAGCAGATATTATAAATTTCAGGTAGGAACTTAATTATAATAATCACAAGGCATTCATTTAAATAGAGTATGTGTTTGAACATGTAAATGTCATCAGGTTCTGTAATGAACTGGCAAAAATGTGTGCTTCTCTTATTGAAAGGATGACACCGGGAAAAGATTAAGCATGCCCTGTCTCCTTCCTTCTCTCTTTCCTTTTAGGTAATCAACACCTGGTTGATTACATCTGTTTGAACTATAAAAACTATAGTATAAACTTACATGGACATTTTCATGAAAACGAACTGCAACAAACAGTGCTTAAACTTTCCACTTTCAGCAGAATTCTACCTTTTTGTGTCATCCTGTAATTCAGACTTTCTTTAGCAAAGATGAAACAGTTTTGTTACTGTTCTAGGGAAAACAGTGATTTCCCTTTGGTGCTTGGTTTTCAAGTTTATAACTGCTTTAGAGGAAGAGGACAGATTCTTATATATTTGTGGTGCTCTGAGGAGTTAGCAGCTTGGATGTGTTTGTCTTGTTCCTTGCATCTAAGGCATTGGCTGGTACATGAATGGTCCTCATGAGGTATTTATTAAATGACTGACTGGTCAGCAGCAAAATTTAGATACAGCTTTGTTCGATTCCTGTACACTTTTAGTGGATTCCCTTTCATCCTTGCTTTTTCTTTTTTGTAAGATCAAAAGGATCTGTGATCTAAGAACCTATAAGCGATTGTGCTGCTTTCCACTGCCTTCAGGCCTGTGCTGCTGCTGCTGCTAAGTCGCTTCAGTCATGTCTGACTCTGTGCGACCTCATAGATGGCAGCCCACCAGGCTCCACCGTCCCTGGGGTGGGTTGCCATTTCCTTCTCCAGTGCATGAAAGTGAAAAGTGAAAGTGAAGTCACTGAGTCATGTCCAACTCTCAGCGACCCCATGGACTGCAGCCCACCAGGCTCCTCCATCCATGGGATTTTCCAGGCAAGAGTACTGGAGTGGGGTGCCATTGCCTTCTCCGTCAGGCCTATAAATAGGGGAAATAAATATGTATAAACTATACATATAACTGACATATCAGAGAACTAGATAAATATATATACATTTATATACATATACACACAAAACATATAGTTCCCTACTTTAAAAGATAAAAATGATGGATTTTTTTTTTTTTCTTGTCCAAATTTAGTTATTTTCTTTTGCGGTTGTTATGGCTTATGACCTTCTCCCCCCGCCCCACACACTCACTTGATTACTGTAATGTTTAGTGTTCATTCCTTTACCCAAGATGTTTATATTTCTTGCCTGCATTTTCTAGGGATGGGTCTTGAATTTGCCTCTGTTTCTCTTTGTTATCACTTCATCCTTCTCACTCAAGTCTACCAGCTTGATCTTCAAAAATGATTTTCAACGTGTTACGATTGCTTAACATCTTCTATGGCTCCCTATTATCTACTTCATTAAATCCAACTTCTGCTTTCATTTTAGGACTTCACATAATTTGTATTACATTCTCCTTCTCAGATTATTTCTCCTGTTCTCCAGCGAGGCAGTAGGGCTTTCTCTACTCCCTCCCCCAACACACACATTCACCTCAAGTTTCTGCTTCTTGGTAAATCTGCAACTAGCTATATAAACGTGTTGGGTGAAATATTAAATAATATTTTCTCGTAATTTTTCAACAAGCTTTTTTCTTTCTTCAAAGGCTTGGTAATTAGGTTTTATGTTTGTTTCTAGAAAGATATTCTGCCACTCTGGAAAAAAAAATTCCTTAAAAAAATAATTACCTCTAGTCTGAAGATAGTGATAAAGCGTCAGTTTTTAAGACTTATCATTTTAGTTCTCAATACCTCATTTTGGACCTAGAACGTTAGTGAAAGAAAGGACCTGTAAGTGATCTATCTCCTTAAGCATAGAGTGGTGGTGCCTGCCGCTGCCATTTACTGGGCTCATCAGAGCCTTTACATATTTGTAATTCAGTTCAGTTCAGTTTAGTTCAGTTCAGTCACTCAGTCGTGTCCGACTCTTTCCAGCCCCATGAACTGCAGCACACCAGGCCTCCCTGTCCATCACCAGCTCCTGGAGTTCACTCAGACTCACATCCATCGAGTCAGTGATGCCATCCAGCCATCTCATCCTCTGTCATCCCCTTTTCCTCCTGCCCCTAATCCCTTCCAGCATCAGAGTCTTTTCCAATGAGTCAACTCTTTGCATGAGGTGGCCAAAGTACTGGAGTTTCAGCTTCAGCATCATTCCTTCCAAAGAACACCCAGGGCTGATCTCCTTTAGAATGGACTAGTTGGGTCTCCTTGCAGTCCAAGGGACTCTCAAGAGTCTTCTCCAGCACCACAGTTCAAAAGCACCAATTCTTCGGCACTCAGCTTTCTTCACAGTCCAATTCTCGCATCCATACATGACCACTGGAAAAACCATAGCCTTGACTAGACGGACCTTTGTTGGCAAAGTAATGTCTCTGCTTTTCAATATGCTATCTAGGTTGATCATAACTTTTCTTCCAAGGAGTAAGCGTCTTTTAATTTCATGGCTGCATATTTGTAATTACCCTTCCATAAATAGTTTGCAGCTTGACCATAGCATTTTGCCACTCTATTAGAATGAGGCACAAAGTCCAAGTTAAAAGCAAAATCCTTAATGAATTTAACAAAATTAAGCAAAGAGCTTTAGGTTATAGGAGCAGAGTTAATGGATTCAGCTGTCTTTACTTTCATTTCAACCAACAAATTTTACATTCATTTTTCAGATGTGAACCTTGCTCAATTAACATGGAGTAAAATTAATTTTGTGAAACTGTTATATCACCCCTGGAGATAATTGGAGATAACCTAATGTGTCACAAAACTCGAGCTAGAAAATCGGCATTTATGGGGTTGGTTTCAATGACTATGTTGGGAAAGGATTTCAAGATTATTTTTAATACATATTTCTTAACCTTTGCTAGGCTTCCTTTCTGTGATTTAGCTGTGACCAGAGTAGGATTGTGATAGGGTCCTAGAATGTAGAGGTGACCAATCCCACAACCAAAGGCAGTACATGACAGTTTCTGAAAATGCGGGTGGTCCATGGACCAAAGGCATCAGCATTACCCAGAAGATAGTTAGCAAAACAAATTTGTGGGCCCCACCCCAGATAACCAGCACAGAATCTCTGTGGATGGAACTCAGGAATCTATGAAGTAATGAGAGCCCCAGTTGAACCTTACACTTGCTTAAGTGAAAGAGCTATTGGTCTGTGGAACCCCAGAGGTCAGCTCAGATATTTTCAGATAAACCCAGCCTCCATATTTCAGTTGAACAGTCTATATCTAGTGATTTTTCATCTCTCATTCATCATCATAAAATGCAGACAACTTGAATCAAGGTTTTTTCGAATATGGGTCATTTCACGATTTTCATCTGTATTCTGAAGGATATTCTGAATTGATTCATCTAAGCTGATTAAAATGTAGCAGAAGAACCAGATCACTATGATGAGCCCTGGAAACCCCACAGTCTTTTTCTAAGAACAAACGTGTGCTTTGTTTATCTTAGTGTCCTTCCATCCTGCTAGAGAATGAAAGCAACTGAAAACAACCTTATTCTTGCCCAATTTTGGCACTTAGGTTTGTTTCGTTTTGGCACATGGCTGTGTGCTTTCAACATATAGGAAACTATCTGCAGAATGAGTCAAATTTCAGATTGTTTGATCAGAAGGATATTTTCCTAAAGGACTGAGGTTGTTAATATTCATACCAAATAATTAATATTTAGATGTTAAACAAGTGACATGGAGTTCTATATTAGTTTTAATAGAAGTCTTTTAAAATAACTTGAACATTTCTTGAAATTCTAGCAATGTTATGTGAATAGTGTTATTAATTAATATAATTTAAAGTATGTACATACATCAACTTTTATACATATATAAATCCTTTTTGAAAAATGAACTTTTATAATAATGTTTTATAGCACATTATTATACAATGGTCAATTGCAAGCTTGACCATAATAGCTTCTGTATGTATAAATGTGTGTGTTTATCATATTCTTAGAAATCTTGCAATATACTATAGAGGGTTTAAAGAATTTTTGGCATTTTCAATTTGGTATAACTGTAGATCTGAGGCATAGTTATAATCTGCAAAGCATTTAGAAGCAAAATCATACTGGATATGAGCTTTTAGGTATTTATTTAGGTGGAGGTAGAATTAGCTCTGCCAAAGTTTTTTTCTCTATCTCCTTAAGTTGTATAATATTATGTGGTGACAATAATTATACTGGGTCTGGGCTAAGTGATCCTGATATTGGTGCTACTAAGTCTGTATTTTACATCTAACTGATTGTATTGAATTTGTGTTATGTCTGATAAGTACCGAAAAGTTATAATGCCCTAGAGGGTTATTACTATTAATGATACTGAGATACTGTGACGATAGCAGGCATCTCTCTTCATTTAAAGGACTCAGACTTTTATCATGCTTACTTTTTTTTGCTATATTCTGTTTATTATATTCATTTATTTTAATTTTATTGATGCTATCTAAATATCTACTTACATAATAATGCTAGGTTCTTGGAGAGTGAAGAAGCTGTACTATATAAATAAAGCACAGTTTCTTTCTTCAAAAGGATCTTCCGCTGTGAGTGACTAAATTGCAATGTGCTCAAATATGGAAGTAGCAATCTTAACTGACCTGTTCTTAAGGTTGTAATGTTTAAAACATAATGTTGTGACATTTAAAACATTGTAACATTAATGTTGTAAAGTTTAAACATTTAGTTTAAATTTGATACATTTTATTGCTTGATTCTAAGAATTTTGCAGCAGAGTTCCTTGGTTTGGAAATAGGAAGGGTGGACCCCTAGATCAGGAGTCACAGTAAAAAATTTTAATTTACTTTGTTATTTTCTGGTTTAATTGTTGGTTTTCTTAGCTAATGATAGTTCTCAAGGCAGCCATTTCTTTCTTTTTTTTTTTCTTTTTTGGCTGAACTGTGCAGTATGTGGGATCTTAGCTCCTTGGTCAGGGATCAAGCCCATGTCCCCTGAATTGTAAGTGTGGAATTTTAACCACGGGACCGCAGGGAAGTCCCAAGGCAGCCTGTTCTGTTTAGAACCTCGGAGGGTACTAAGACACCTATCACAGGAGAAAGTACTCTTGGCCAATATATTTTTTTTCCTTTGCTTATTTTCTTTGTCAAGGGATTTATGAAAGTGCTCCTAGGATGTATCTCTAGTCACATCTATATAGTTATTTGAAAATCAGGCTTCTTGAATACTGCATGTTAACTAAAATATTTCTTAGTATGTCTTTCAGGGTTTTAGGTTCTTAATGAAATTTTAAACTATACTGTCTTTATTTCATCCATGACACTAATGGTGTCTTAAGTAATTTTTTTCTCTTTGACTTACTAACTATATAGAAAACAGTATGGTCACCCCATCAAATGGGCAGTTTAAAAGATCATTTATTACAGTGGTTCTCAGGTGGAAACATTACCAAATTATTTGGTTTTAAAATATTTATGTAAATAGTTGTCTTCTTAGTTTCAGTGAAGGAAGGAAGTAAATGAATATTTACGTACACAGTAAATATATACTAATACTCAGTACAAATGTACTGAGTATTGTGCTATATGCTTTAATTTAGATTGTCTCATATTGTCCTTATAATGACACTTTAGGTTAGTCTCAGAGAAATTAGGAACATGTCTGAGAATCAAACCGAGCAGTTTCTAATTTCCAAAGCCACTGTGTTTCTACCATGACATGTGACTTCTTGTCATGAGGCCACATGCTAAAATTTTGTGGAAGGTGCAGTAATCAATAACATCTAGTCCCTGCTTCTGAGACAGCAAGGAATGGAAGAGACAGCTTTAGTAAAAACAGGACACATGGAATCTTAAGATGCTGTGTATGCCGTGTGCTCTTGAGTGTGTAGGAAGGAAGAAGACGCATTGTCTAAGGTCAATTATTCCCACCTCTAATTTTCGTAACATTGATTTAAATAGCAGTGAATAGGTATTGCTCAGTGTGTGGCATACAGCCTGTCTTGTCAAGTTGCTTTTTTCTTGAAAACTGTTAATTTTTTTTCCAGAGAAAAAAGGAGGATGTGTCGTGGGTAAAAAATAGGCATAGTTAGCACCAATTCTATATACTGGTTTTGGCTTCAATCCAGAATTCTGACTGTAGATGGGGATTTTTATTTGTATATTGTTTTTTCAAAAGTGGGGGACACTTAACATGTATTTTCCTTTCGTTTATGTATGAGCTCCATTTTACTAAGGTACTCTTCATGGTATTGAGCAACTTCCCTTTCATTTTTCACTTTCATGCATTGGAGAAGGAAATGGCAACCCACTCCAGTGTTCTTGCTTGGAGAATCCCAGGGACGGGGGAGCCTGGTGGGCTGCCGTCTATGGGGTCGCACAGAATTGGACACGACTGAAGCGATACAGCAGCAGCAGCAGCAATATGGAAACAATATTCCCCATATTTAAGACTCATTTTAAGCTCTCTTACTAGAGAATTGAATAGATGGCTGCTAGATAAAGGCATCCATAAAACAATAATTGAATGTATTTATTAAAAATAGCTTTTCATTTTGTATTATAACATATACTTGTAAATTTTTATAGTGTTATGGCATATTATCTAGATTGGTTTTTGGAGGGTGGGAAAACTAATGTAATTCAGACAAGCAATAATCACTAAGTCAAGAAATAGGGCAATTAAAAAATGATTCATGGCAAGTAAGAGTGAGACATTTATATTCTGAAAATTAATTGTGAGACTTTTAATTTAAATCACCATCAGAAAGAAAAATTCAGGGAAAAGAGGTTCAAGTAAATTTTAATATGTACTCATCCTGAGTACAAATTAGTAAAGATCTTAGATTTAACTCATGTGTCAGAGTTCATTAAACAGATGACTGTGACTAAGCTGCCTCAAATTTTAACTTCTGTACTTATATATAATTGTAGTATATATAATTGTAATATAGTGATTGTGTCTGTTTTGATAAATCTACATATATGTTCATGATGTGAGTGTATGAAAGAGATGAATACTTGACTTTATAGGGTTGACAAAGATGTGTTCTGTTTGCCAAAGCAAATGGGAGAGCTCTTATAAATCTTCAGATCTCTAAATTATAAAAAAGAAATTCTTTTATGACACGTAAACAGCAACTATCTCCAGCTGGGCAATCCACTTAAGGTACAGAATATCCTTAGAAACTGGCTTTTAACTCTAAATTTCTGATGTTTCACATCCATGCTCTTTGACCTTGTAGGTCTCTGATCATTACTGTCCTACTGTACTCCTGTTTAGTTTTCCCCTTTTTATTCTTTGGTTCACTCTTCCTTTGTTTCACTTCCCCATTAAACTTTTCTGGCCTGGGCCCTCCTCTCTCAACTTGCTCTGTTTTCCAAACATTTTTAAGATTCCTTCAGATGAGCCCAGCCTAATTTATGAGCACTGGTATGAGGAAGGCTCTGGCCTATCCCTTCCAATTTGTTAGGTATCAGGGTGTTTGGAATACTTTCAGTGTTAGCTTTGGTGAACTCATGGGACAGAGCTGCTGCTGCTGCTGCTGCTGCTAAGTCACTTCAGTCGTGTCCGACTCTCTGTGACCCCATAGACGGCAGCCCACCAGGCTCCCCTGTCCCTGGGATTCTCCAAGCAAGCACACTGGAATGGGGTGCCATTTCCTTCTCCAGTGCATGAAAGTGAAAAGTGAAAGGGAAATCACTCAGTCATGTCTGACTCCGTGACTCCAAGGACTGCAGCCCACCAGGCTCCCCCGTCCATGGGATTTTCCAGGCAAGAGTACTGGAGTGGGTTGCCATCGCCTTCTCTGATGGGACAGAGCTAATATAGAAGAATTTTAGATTCAGTGATAGATAAGTAGGAGACCATTGACCTTGCGATTTGCAAGTCTAATATTAAAAAATCTCATTTGAATTTTGGAATGACAATATAAGAAGCAGAGTTTCAGATCTGAGGACCAGACTTAAATTGCTTAGAACATGTTAAAACTAGAACTAGGTATAACTCCTTCCAGTAGATGATAAACTTTTCTTAGAGTAGCACCTGTATAAGAAATGGAGCAAATTCCATGGCCTGATATTTAATTTCAGAGATTAAAGTTGATGATTAACAAATTTGTAGAGGTAACAAGTATAGGTTGTGGAATTTGGGATTAAGAAGGATTCTCTTTGCCATAAAAAGCGTTTTTAGATATTCATTCAGTAAGACCAATAAGCAGCAGTTAGCTTCACATTTTTTGTTTATTTAACAAAATGTAGTGGGTGAAGTCTCCAAATCAAATCATACTGCTTAAAGGAGGAGAAAAATGATTTCTCTTTTAGTGCATTCAAAGTGGCCTCCTGAGGAGAAAGACTGATGAGCTCAGCCTCAAACCCCTTACTCAGCTGCGTGGCTTCTGGCATCTCTGTTGAGCAAATTGGAGACGCCTCAGTTTCATTTGGGAATCTGTACCTGTAGGTGCTTTTCGAGGGAACAACTTAATTTAAATCTCGCCTCCATTTGGTTTTCCATGCTGTTCAGAATCCTGAGAATTGTTTTTTTTTTTTTTTTGTAATGATTGGTGATTTCTAATACACCGGTGATCATTTCAGCCTCTGTTAAAGCCTGGGTATTAGACTGGCCCCATCTTTATAAAGGGCTTTCCAAGGTGGCTCAGTGGCAGAGAATTGTCCTGCCAGTGCAGAAGATGCAGGAGATGTGGGGTTCATTCCCTGTGGCTCAGAAAGACCCCCTGGAGGTAGGATATGGCAACCCCCTCCAATATTCTTGCCGGGAAAATTCCATAGCCAGAGGAGCCTGGTGGGCTACAGTTCATGGGATTGCAAAGAGCTGGAGATGACTGAGCATGCATGCATGCATCTTGATAAATTTGTTGTTTAGTTAACTTACTCCTGGGCACCTCCCTGGTAGCTCAAATGATAATCTGTCTACAGTGCAAGAGACCTGAGTTCAATTCCTGGGTTGGGAAGATTCCCAGAGAAGGTGATGGCAACCCACTCCATTATTCTTGCCTGAAGAATCCCATGGACAGGGGAGCTTGGCAGGCTATAGTCCATGGCGTTGCAAAGAGTGGCACATGACTGAGTGACTAACACAGGTTTAAAACTAAGTGTTCTGTTTGTTGGGCAAATGATACTGGAATATTTCAAAGCAGATGATCATGGTAACTCTGCAGAATGACATACTGACTTGTGAAAACACTGATTTCAGTTGCCTTTTAATTATGGAGGTTATGGCATGTTACATAATTCAACCCTTAGGCATGCTCTGCAATATTGAATTCCCTCTCGGAGTTCCCATCCCTAATCGAGGATGGTTTTCTTATTAGGCAGTTAGAGATCTAGGAGTAAAGATTTCTAGATACTTACTAGACTCACTGGAGAGACTTTTTTTTTTGGAATGTAAGCATTTGTTTAGTTTTCACAAACACCATTAATTCTTTATTAAAGAGATATTATGAAGAGATACTAAATCTGTACATGGAAGATAAGTTGGATAGATGTATCACACTGAGAATATTTTTATATTAAATTTCTTTAAATTAGGAAAGTCAGATAGACATATATAAGGAGAATTTTTAAGGAGATGAGAGGTAGTTGCTGTGGTTACTAGTACTTACTAGTAATGATGGCTAAATTAATCTAAGGCCTTGTGGTCATATACTCATCACTTTGAGCCTGATCAGAGTAATGTAGGCATTACAGGAATTAAAAAATTAAACTGAAATGTTCACATTGACTATTAAGTACTGGATATTTATACAAAGCAAATGGGTAAAGCACTATTTTTTCCTTTATTTTATTCCTGAGTTATTTCATTATGAAACTGCATACTCAGTAAAGAATGTGGTAGCTCTTTTCCTTCCCAATTCCTTTCTCCCAACTTCCATTCTTAAAATAACTATATTTTGCCCTGTCTAGAGGCATGTGGAATGCATAACTCCTCTTTCTCTTTTTCTAGTTTTTATAACTACTGTGGGTAAATTTCAAGGTGGTAAAGAGAAGAGTAGGTTTGGCTGAAATGAGAATAAGTGGAGGTTAGGCTTGAGTTGAGCTCTGGTGAAAGGAAGAAACATTTCTGGAAAAAACAAAGTGCACTGAGGAAACTTGGTTTGCAGCTCTGGATTCTGGAGGAAGAATCGGCAGCAGGTAACTCTCATTGCCCACAATTCTGGCAGTGGGCTTCCTTGAGCCTCAGCTGGATGGGCCCTTGTTTTTATTCCATCAATACAGACGAAAACTTTAAAATGCACATGGCAGATGAAGATGTCACATCCAATTTCAGTGTCTAATTTAAGTGTCAGTAGGTCAGACAAGAGGATGTAAGTAACTGAAGGCAGATCTTCTTATGCTCTGATAGGATATTGAGATACAAAGATAAAGAGAGCCAGAGATCCCAGGGGCCCTGAAAGTGAAGAGTGATCACCACAGTGAAAGGAAACTGAATACAAGTGTCTGATTCACTATGAAAGTGCCTGGTGTATAATAGCTGCTTGACAAAAATATGTCTCAGCGTGGTCTAGGGCTGGTCACTTCTATTATCTTTGTTCAGCCTGAGGCAATGTGTAGCTTTGACCTAGGAACTTTCTGAAGTTCATTTCTGAGTCCCAGTGTTTCTGTTTCATTTGATTTACAAAGTGCTTTTCAACATTAACTTTGTAATGAAGGAGCTTTATTCCCAGAAGATGTTTTAGCCAGGGGTATACATGTCATGATTTATGGCTAGAGCAAATAATGAAATATATAAAAACCACACATGGTAGGGCCCATTAAGTTATTTCTAGATAACTTTGCTCCTAAGTTAAACTGGCTATGTTTTTCCATGTCTATGTCTGATAAGTAGATTTATCTCAACATCAGGTTTTCACAAGATTAATAATCCCTCTTTGTAAAGAGAATCTGTTTTAAAATTGAAGACAATTATCCTGACATGAATTATATAAACATGTGCTAAATAAAAAATATTATGCTTTCATATACTTAAAACATAACTGATATTCTAAGAATATCAGGTATCTTTCAGAAATGGGAGAGTCTACTCAGCAAGAAAAAAAGTGGTGGTCTATTAAACAAAAAAGATTCTTTAGCTTGAGTAATATTATGGTCTCAGAGCTTTAACCTGAATTATTAGCACATATAAATCCATCTTCTTAATTAAATGGGGTCTTTGCCCATTGAACACCAGCGTATGGACAGCGTTAGTTACTAGATGTTAATATGAGGCTGGCCTGGCCACATAATCCATTAGAGGTAGGATTCAGTTATATTGGTAGCAGCAAAGTGATTTTTATGGTCGTGAGAATCTTTTCTTTGTTCTGTCAGTATCAATTATTTCAGTCCTAATAGAAAGCTTAAAAAGGGGTCAAGTTTATGATTTATGCTTTGGACAATTTGTAACATTTCTATCTAATAAGCCTATATATATATATATATATTTTTTTTTTTTTTTTTTTCTGGAAAAGACTTGTACTATGTAGTTTGTCTAAACTACCTTAGTATGTGGCTAAGGGGAGAGTGAGAGTGATGTGACAGGATTATGTTAGAAAATTTCATTGAAAGGCATGAGTAGACATTAAAATAATAAATATGCATTTATGATAGTATGTGTCTGTGCATTTATGATTGTAATAGTGAATGTTTGCTTTGGGAGTTGTATTCAATTATGTTGAAAATTTTGGAGAAATAATTTAGAGTAATATGTTAAATTCTGTGGTAAAGGAAATCTAGGTAATGATTCAAAGTCTTGGTCCATTTTTCAGATGAAGCAACAGTAAACTACTGAAAAACAACTCACTGAAATGACTGGAAAGTAAATCAAGTGCAAAACTGGCACAGCATAATGGGGGTAGTTAAATAACTTGTTTCAGGATGTTAGACAACATCTTAAGAGGATAACTAGGGACAGTGCATGTAAATTTTATGACACATAAGTACTTAGCAAATGAATGCTAGTTGTTCTTTCTGGTGGACAGACATTTTTATAGATAGGTAAATCCCAGTTAAGAATATGGATGGATCGTCTAATAATTCTTTTCTTTTTTTTTTTTTTTCAAATTGTGACTTGATGAATTTCTCTCTTGGAAGAGTGTAAGCAGTGTTTAATCATCCTTCAGACGTATTATAGAGGGAAAAACACTGAGTGGGAGGTTGGGCTTCATGACCCTTGTGCATGGTTTTTTAAGGTATTACATCTCAAGTGCAGGGACTCCATCTTACTGATTTGTGTTACACAAAACAAATACAACACAGCTCTGTGGAAACACAAAAAACAAAGGAGCTCTTTCAGCAGGAAGGTCTTCAGCAGACAGTAGTTGGTGAAATTAATTAAACTAAGCCAAGAGCGAGTCCGCCGTATTCACTCTTTTGATCATAACACTTTTTGAAGATTTGCTCTGTGCTGGGCATGTTGCAGAGTTTTTATGTGAGTTGTTTTAACCCATAGAGTATGACCCCTATTTTATAGATGAGAAAACTAAGGCAGAGAAAGGTAAAGTGATTTACTCAGTGTCACATAGCTGGTGGTCATACCTATCTCAGATTTGAGCCCTAGTTGTCTAACACCAGAGCTAAAGCTCTTCATTACATGTATTGCATTATGTGTACACACAATAGTAATTGTCTTGATGCATCTTTACAATGGATTCTTGAGAATGTCCTAACTCTGTACTTGTGGGCCTTTAATATGTTCAGTACTGCTGACGCTGTGATGGTAATTAAACATTTGTAAGTCACGAACCCTGGGAATTCAAGATATTGAATTCTGAATAGGTAGAGATTTCTGAAATTCCAGAAACATTGCACCTCTATTCAATACTATTTCTTTTCTGTGTGTATGCTTGTAGGTGTGTGTGTGAGTCCATGTCCACACATGATAATTTTGCTAACAATATGGAGCTAGTCGAACAAGACTTAGAGCAAGGAAAAGGAGATAGGAAATCAAGTAGTATTCTCTCTATCATGTAAGTCCCAAAGTGCTCAATTTTTTAAGGATTGGTGCATTCTGATAGTGGACATATATAGATGCCTCAATGATACAAATGTGCATGCTTAGCTTTCCTGGCTTGTAATGTGCTTTTCTGGAAGTAATAAAGGATGGAGATAATTATACAGCTTACATCCAAGAGCTGAAAGGGATTTTAGGAACGTCATAATCCAAGGTCATGAAGGGGGAAACAAACCAAGATTTAGACCCCTCAGATGGTTACACAAATTCAGATTCAGGAAATTTGTAAATAAGCAGGAGTGTTAAATTATTGGGTTCTGGCTAGACATATTAACATATAGATTATAGATCTGCCTTCAGTTATTTACATCCTCTTGTCTGACCTACTAATGACACTTAAATTAGACACTGAAATTGGATGTGACACCTTCATCTGCCATGTACATTCTAAGGTTTTCATCTGTATTGATGGAATAAAAAAAAGGGCCCATCTAGCTGAGGCTCAAGGAAGCCCGCTGCCAGAATTGTGGGCAATGAGAGTTACCTGCTGCCGATTCTTCCTCCAGAATCCAGAGCTGCAAACCAAGTTTCCCCAGTGCACTTTGTTTTTTCCAGAAATGTTTCTGTGACACTGTCTTATGTAAGAATAGAATATGATAACTGGACTGTACATTACATATTGTTTCTATCAACATTAATTATCCTTAATTAGTGAGATGTACTATCACTTATGTTTTAACCTGTACGTTAAGCACATCATGAGAAATGCCAGACTGAATGAGTTACAAGCTGGAATCAAGATAGGCAGGAGAAACATCAACGACCTCAGATATGTGGATGATACCACTCTAATGGATGGCAGAAAGTGAAGAGGAAATAAAGCCTCTTGATGAGAATGAAGGAGGAGAGTGAAAGAGCCAGCTTAAGACTAAATATTAAAGGAACTAAGATCATGGCATCTGGCCCCATTACTGTATGGCAAATAGAGGGGGAAAAGGTGGAAGTAGTGACAAAGTTCCTCTTCTTGGGCTCCAGAATCTCTGCAGATGGTGACTGCAGTTGTGAAATCAGAAGATGACTGCTTCTTGGCAGGAAAGCGATAATAAACCTAGACAGTGTGTTGAAAAGCAGAGACATTACTCTGCTGACAAAGGTCCATATAGTAAAGGCTATGGTCTTCCCAGTAGTCATGTACAGTTGTGAGAGCTGAACCATAAAGAAGGCAGAGTGCCAAAGAATTGATGCCTTCAGACTGTAGTGCTGGAGAAGACACTGAAAGTCCCTTGGAAAGCAAGGAGATCAAACCAATTTTAAGGGAGAACGACCCTGAATATTCATTGGATATTGAATACTGCTTAAGCTGAGACTCCAGTATTTCAGTCATCTGATGCAAACAGACGACTCATTGGAAAAGTCCCTGATGCTGGGAAAGATTGAGAGCAGAAGGAGAAGAGGGCTTCAGAGGATGAGATGGCTGGATGGCATCAAAGATGCAATGAACATGAACTTGGGCAAACTCCAAGAGATGATGAGGGACAAGGAGGCCTAGCAGGCTGCAGTCCATGGGGTCTCAAAGAGTCGGACATGACTGGGCTACTGAAGAACAACAGTTATCACTGCATAAAGATATCTTTGTTTTTAGATTGTACATACTGAATGCATAGGGCCACAATACTTACAAATTACTTTGAGTTGTTTCAGCAAAATGAAAACAGTGATATTATTATTACCCGGAAAGAGACATAATGCAAATGGAGCAAAGCGATAGCAATTTATAATTCTAGGTGAAAGGTATATGCATGTTTTACTGTGTCAACATGGTAACTTTTGAAAATTTAAAATATACCAAATAAAAATTAGAAAGAAATAGATAGTTCTGACAGATAAATATAATAGCAGTATTGGTGGTCGTAGTGGAAGTAGTTGCTGTAGTGATAGTAATTGTGTACCGAGCTTTCTAGGTAGTTAACAGTATGACATACAAAAGTGTCCAAAAGTCAGAATAACTTGTGATGCAGACATTAGAATAGAATGTTCACTGTAGTGTCCTAAGATTGATTTTAAATATATCTGTATTTGTATATGCCTAATAGTGACAGAAAGCTGCTCCCAAACGTTTTCTTGAAGTATAGTGAACTTTGTAAATTATCAAACATATTCTTAAGCTATGTTAGAGATAATATTGTGATGTAGAAATAAGGGAACTTAAGTAGGAGAAGAAAGCTCTTCTAAATTGTATCCATTAGAAGTGTGACATATTAAGATGTGATTGGAAGGAATGAAGGTTGATGATCAGAATAGAGTGTAATTTAAAATATTGTGTAAATGAAGAAGATATTATAGAGAAAACAGGAGAAAAATATTCTAGGTATGAATAATATTCAAAATCCATAGATCACCTGCCACTTCATGTACACAAGGCCACTGTGTGCTCTGACCAATGTGGTTTTAGATCTTAACATTCCTTATCTTTAAACCTTTGGGAAGCAGGAAGTCCACTATTGTTCTTGTTAGCCAGTCCACCCCTTGTTGGCAAATTGTCTTGGTGTTTTTGCACTGTATGCTCCTTGTGGGAGCATATAATTTCTAATTTGCTTAAGATGAAAGCAAAAGATCTTCAAAGACTCAGAAGAACCTATATTTCCATGTTTACTTCCTCAAGTCAATCATTCATTCATATAAGTATTCATTTATATTTTCATGAGATTCTTTCTCAACAAGAACCCTTAGAAATCATTTGGATTTTTTTTTTTTTTTTTGCTGATGTTGAAGTCTAAGTCTGTTTATTATTACCTTACTTCAATTTTATTTTCATTTCTCTCTATTCCTAAACCTCCATTTTAAAACCAAGACATTTTTTCCCTTCGATCTCAAAACATCTCTTAAAGGATCTGACAAAGAGTAGTCTGGATTTCACAGGGCAATGGCCCCATAGTTATTATTACATACTAGTAAGGCAGAGAAAAACAAGTCTCGTGTGGATGAATATAGTGCTTTAAGAATACAAATAAAGAATGTTACAAAAACTGAAGGTAGGTTATTTGACAAAAAAAAAAAAAAAATGCCCAGAAGTTAGTGTCTAATTATGTGTTCTAGTCAGAGAAAAGCAACAACTACAAGAAAACAAAACAAATGAGGTAAAGAAACAACAAAGAAAAATGAAAACTATATACATTTTTTCTTTTAAATACAGTAAACCTATAAAAATGATAAAGGAGAACATTGTCCCTTCATCAGATGGGAAAGGAAAGCTCTTAACCGATGACATACGAAAGGCAGAGACTTTTAAGCATTTTCCTTACCCCTGTCTTCACACAAAAAGGTCGTCTTTGATGTAATCACTTCAATAGCCAACACCTGGGATGGCAGGGCAGAAAGAGCACCATAAAAGAAGGAATGAACTAGAGATTGTGTTTAAAAAAAAAAACACTGAAGTTTGTTCAGATGCTGGGTTGGTAAACTTTAGTACAAATTAAACTCTTAAATATGGGGTGTCTATTCTTTTTCTTTGTTGGGGCTTTAAGTTCATATGATACATGTCATCTCTTGCAACTAAATAACTAACAGTCGTGTTTGTGTAGAGTCGAGAGGAAGTCAGTTCAGAATATGACATGGCCCCAACTCTCAAGTAATCCACACGCACAATAATCTAGGCTTGGTGAGACTTTCTCATAGAGAAAATGGTATAATGTGATTTATTTTTAAAATTATTCATGAAAACACTTCTTGCTAAATAAAGTTTTTATGAATTAAGATGCATATCAATAGTTTTATTAAGCAGTCTCAAGGACATTTTATCAACTTACTTATGTATGAGTTTTAAGCTATGATTTTTTTAATGAAAGAGTAAGATGATGATGTCATGGGGAGACTCAGTAGGTTTGGTCAGGTGGATAGGCAAGGGAGTACAGTCCAGGAAGCACTGGCATGAAATGGGAAACCACTCAGAATGGTAACTTGTTAATGATTGAATTAGAGTCCAGAATCGCATACTGGATTGCCAATGTTATTCCTTATCAGTTCAGTTCAGTCGCTCAGTCAGACTCTTTGTGACCCCATGCACTGCAGCACGGCAGGCTTCCCTGTCTATCACCAACTCCAGGAGCCTACTCAAACTCATGTCCATCTCGTCAGTGATGCCATCCAACCATCTCATCCTCTGTCGTCCCCTTCTCCTCCCACCTTCAATCTTTTCCAGCATCAGGGTCTTTTCCAACGAGTGGTTCTTTACATCATCTAATACTCAAAGTATTAGCGTTTCAGCTTCAACATCAGTCCTTCCAGCAGAGCGATTCAAATTTATGGGAATAGTCACCATCTTATTTACTTTAGAACTTCTAACTTTCGTACATAGAATGAGGACTCTGTCCCTCGACTACTATCCAGAGACTTTTTGCCAGAACCCAGGCTATGATCTTTTGTGATTTTGCTCCTGGTGTGTGTGATGTAACTTGATTTTGATTAAGTGTTCAGATAAAATGTCCCATGATATTTTTGTTATTATTTTGTAGCAATGAAGTTTTCTTTCCAGCAATCATTTTTGAGATGCCACAATATGTTATCTTATTATTTACTATTTGTCCAAAAGATCTAAAATCCCCGGATTTTTCTCCATTTCATGGCAACCTGGATAGGAAAATATGACCCATTTTGATATACAATGTTGTATTAGTTCTAGGTATATAGCAGAGTGAATCAATTATATATACACACACACACACACACACACACACACACACACATATATCCACTCTTTTTCAGGTTCTTTTCCTATATAGACCATTAGAGTATTGAGTAGAGCTCCTTGTGTTATACAGTAGTCCTTATACTTAACTTTAATATGTATATGTATATGTATGTTACATATATAGATTTTATATATTCATTTATGTAGATATATATATATATTATATTATATAAATATATATTTTTTTATATAGTGTGTATGTGTCAAACCCAATCTTGCAATTTATCGTCCCTGCCGCCTCATCCCCAGTAACCATAAGTTTGTTTTCTACATCTGTAACGTTCTGTTTTGTGGATAAGTTCATCTGTTTAGTTCAGTTCAGTCACTCAGTCATGTCTGACTCTTTGTGACCCCATGGACTGCAGCATGCCAACTCCCGGAGCATACTCAAACTCATGTCCACTGAATCTGTGATGCCATCCAACCATCTCATCCTCTCTCGACCCCTTCTACTCCCACCTTCAATCTTTCCCAGCATCAGGGTCTTTTTGAATGAGTCCACTCTTTGCATCAGGCAGCCGAACGAAGTATTGGAATTTCAGCTTCAGCATCAGTCCTTCCAATTAATATTCAGGACTGATTTCCATTAGGATTGATTGGTTTGATTTCCTTGAAGTCCAAGGGACTCTCAAGAGTCTTCTCCAACACCACAGTTCAAAAGCATCAATTCTTCAGTGCTCAGCTTTATTTATAGTCTGACTCTCACATCCATACAAGACTAATAGTAAAACCATAGCTTTGACTAGATGGACCTTTGTAGGTAAAGTAATGTCTCTGCTTTTTAATATGCTGTCTAGGTTGATCATAGCTTTTCTTCCAAGGAGCAACTGTCTTTTAATTTCATGGCTGCAGTCTGAAATTTTAATTTCAATATCTGCAGTGATTTTGGAGCACCCCCCAAAATAAAGTCTGTCGTTGTTTCCATTGTTTCTTCATCTGTTTGCCATGAAGTGATGGGACCAGATGCCATGATCTTTGTTTTTTGAGTGTTGAGTTTTAAGCCAGCTTTTTCACTCTCCTCTTTCACTTTCATCAAGTCTCTTTAGTTCCTCTTTGCTTTGTGCCATAAGGGTGGTGTCATCTGCATATCTGAGGTTATTGATATTTCTGCCTGCAAGCTTGATTCCAGCTTCATCCAGCTTGGCATTTCTCATGGTGTACTCTGCATATAAGTTAAATAAGCAAGGTGACAATATACAAGCTTGACGTGCTCCTTTCTCAATTTGAAACCAGTCTGTACCCTTTTTTTTTTTTTTTTAAATTCCACATATAAGTTCTATAAGGTGAGAGTTGGCAAGAGAAGAGAAGAGTTAAGGGGAGCAAAGAATAGCCTGTAGCCTCCTACCTGCAGGCAAGAGTTTCATCAGGAAAAGAAAAGATAGAAAAAGGAAGAGGAATGGCTAAAGGGAGTGGGGTGGGGCTATTGTAGGTACATCCTCTGGTCTCACCAGTGCTGTGGCAAAGAAGAAGCCACAGAAAGCATCACAATTCTCCATGTGACCTTGAAATAACTAGTGATTCTGCTCACTCGTATATATAGCAGAATCAGTGTCCTATAAGATAGCGAAGCAGATTTGTTTGATAGTAAAGGTTGAAGTTTGTAAATTGGCAGATAAGACTGCCAATTTAGCAGATATGCTGATTAAATATTATAAGTTTAAGTATTCTTTATTATAGTGTTTACTCATCTCTTTTATGTACACAAAAGTACAAACCTGAAGAAAACTGGCCCATAGTCATAGGCCCAGGTAGCATTTGAGGTCAGCCATTCAATCCCTTTCTGGAGTCTACTCCATCTTTCCCAAGACTTTGATCCTTCAGCTTTTCTGTTCGTTTCTGTGCAACAGTTTTCTGTAGATAAAAAAATGCTTACAATATGAATAAAAATAAGTTTCATCATCATCTATCAGAAAATCCTTCCTTGACTCCAAATACCACTCTAATTCTCTGTACCCTGCTGCTGCTGCTAAGTTGCTTTAGTCGTGTCCAACTCTGTGCAACCCCATAGACGGCAGCCCACCAGGGATTCTGCAGGCAAGAACACTGGAGTGGGTTGCCATTTCCTTCTCCAATGCATGAAAGTGAAAAGTGAAAGTGAAGTCTCTCAGTTGTGTCTGACTCTTTGTGACCCCATGGACTGCAGCCTACCAGGCTCCTCCATCCTTGGGATTTTCCAGGCAAGAATACTGGAGTGGGTTGCCATTGCCTTCTCTGCTCTGTACCCTATTCACACCAAAAGTCTTGAGTTTGTTGTCTGTAATCTGTTGTCTGTAATCTTACTTCCATTCTTTCATCTCCTTTTCGCCACTTCACTCCATCCCAGTTAGGATCCATTTCCTCAGCATTCAGCTCCCTTCTGTTCAGATTACACTGATGAGTTTCATGGAGTCCAATCCAATCTTCACATCTTCTCTTAACTCTTATGATTGTTCAACAACATGGGCTGCTCCCTCCATCTTGAAGCACTGCATCTTCTCTTGACTTTGGTGACACCGTAGAAAGTGAACATGAAGTCGCTCAGTCGTGTCTGACTCTTTGCGACTCCGTGAGCTGTAGCCTACCAGGCTTCTCCGTCCATGGGATTCTCCGGGCAAGAATACTGGAGTGGGTTACCATTTCCTTCTCCAGGGGATCTTCCCCACCCAGGGATCGAACCCGGGTCTCCTGCATTGGAGGGAGACGCTTTACCCTCTGAGCCAGCAGGGAAGCCCTGGTGACACCATACTTCCCTCCTTTTCCTAAGAACCTAATGGGATTTGGCTTCTCCTTTTCACTTTCCTTGATTGATTTCTCTTCTGTTCAGTATCTAAGTATTGGACTTTGCAAAGCCTCTCTATTGTACCATCTGCTTTTTAAGGCTATGTTTTCTTTAGTCCTATAGCTTTAAATACCGTTTATATATGAAGGGTTCTCATTTATTATTTAGCATTAATTGTTCCCATTTTTACATCCTCTCATATCCAACCCATAATAAGCTCTGTCAACCTTGCCCCTAAAATATTTTCTGAGTGCATCCATTTCTCCCCTCCTTCGTCCATGTCATCATAATCTCTCTGAATTTCATTTTTACTTCCTTAAAATTCATTCTGTGTACAATATCCAGAGTATCCTAATTCATACATCATTTATCTGCTTAAAATTTGCCAGTTGTTTCTCATTGCAATTAGAATAAGATCTGCATTCCTGTCCCTGGGAATGCCTGCTTTACCTGCCTGTTCTCGTCTTGAGCCACTGTATTCTCATTTCTACCTCAGCAGTACTGCTGTTTCTCCAACGTGCCACGTTCATTTTGATGGTAGGACTACTCTCCGTGCCTTGAACACTCTTCCCTTGGATCACTGTATGGTTGTTCCTTCCTCTCATTAAGATCCCATCTGAAATGTCACCCCCTTCAAAGAGGGCTTCCCTGACTTCCCAAATCAATAAACACCCTATCACATTAGCCACTGTCCTATTTTGGTTATCCTCCTAGCACCTATAAATATTGTTTATCACTGTGACTTCATTTTTTGTTTATAGTGAATAAATAGAAAATTTATATATAAATATAAAATTATATATGTTTATATATAAATGTAAAAAATATATATAATTTGTAATATAATAAAAATTTGTTGCTTGGATTTTGACTCTTTTCAATTTCACCTCTTACTAGAATATAATCTCAAGGAAAGAAGGACTTTGTCAGTCCTAAAAGAGTCCTAAAAACAGTACCTGATACATAATGGGTACGCCAGAGACATCTGTTGAATAGAAAAATGAGTGAATGGATGAATTGGTATCTAGATAACTTTTACATAAATTCTTATGTACATTTTAGACTGTGCGTGCCCACTCCACCCCCAACCCCCAGCTCCCACTATCTTAAACCCGTGGTTTGAACACCTTGAAGGGTGTCTAATGTCTCTTTGTTACCCCTGGACTAGTGCATAAAGGGTGTGCTTACCACATTTGCAAGTGTAGTAAACTAGGGAAAGATAACTGCTTGGGTGGGTATAAAAAAAGAAAGCTAGGATTCAAAATTATTACCACAGTGCATATTATATGTCAGTATAATACATTTTTTTTTAGAGTATT
The DNA here is from genome assembly GCF_023091745.1 of Budorcas taxicolor. Classification (NCBI taxonomy): domain Eukaryota; kingdom Metazoa; phylum Chordata; class Mammalia; order Artiodactyla; family Bovidae; genus Budorcas; species Budorcas taxicolor. Next base: position 72,410,020 of record NC_068923.1, on the reverse strand, counting down.
TCTGAGTCTGGGATATTAGATGGGAGCGTCTTGCATTTAGAGTTGAAAGTTAAACGGCACAAACCTACGTCAATTAAAAGAATAATGAATGTGAAGAAAAACTGGGTGAACTGAGAATTAGGGAGCCATGGGTCCCCAGGAACAAAAGCAGATGTCCCCATGTCTATCTGTAAGCCTAAAAGTTCGTGCATCCTTAAGATCTGTCCATTTATGGTGAGAACTGCCCTGATGTGATATTTCCAGCCTGGAGCCGTCTCTATCTAGTCTGAACTCCCAGAAGATTTTGCCCTTATCTCTAATGATAACTACTATTTACTGCTGTATTTTAGTGTTTGTGTACATGTCCAAATCTTCCCTCCTCCATTGCAAACTCTTTAGGAGGAGGCAATGTGTTTTGTTTTGTTTTAATTACTGTTTCTAGTGATTTCTTACAAAGAATTGTAAGGCACTCAGTAAATATTTACTTTGTAAGTGAGTAAAGTAACAGGTGAAGCTGGGTTATATGAGTATATGCATTTTAAACATAACACTATAAGAGCATCATTATCGAGAAAAACACTGGGGACATTTTATTTAATATTGATTTTTCTAAGTTTGGGGAAAATGGTAGCTCATTATAGAGGTTTTTATAAGTATTAAGAGAAGACTCTTGAGAGTCCTTTGGACTGCAAGGAGATCCAACCAGTCCATTCTAAAGGAGATCAGCCCTGGGTGTTCCTTGGGAGGAATGATGCTAAAGCTGAAACTCCAGTACTTTGGCCACCTCATGTGATGAGTTGACTCATTGGAAAAGACTCTGATGCTGGGAGGGATTGGGGGCAGGAGGAGAAGGGGATGACAGAGCTTGAGATGGCTAGATGGCACCACCGACTCGATGGACGTGAGTTTGAGTGAACTCCGGGAGATGGTGATGGACAGGGAGGCCTGGTGTGCTGCGATTCATGGGGTTGCAAAGAGCCTGACACGACTGAGCAACTGAACTGAACTTACTGATGATGAAATAAAGGGAAAGAAAAGATATTTGTGACATATGGTACTATTCCAATTGATTTAAAATTTAGGAATTTTAAGATTTTTGCTTAAGAGGTTTAATTGCATCATATCCAGATAGAGAGGAAGGAAGAAGATAGATACCACTATCTAGGATATATTAGGTCAGGCATATTATTTCCCTGTGAAACTAACCATCTGAACTACTTTATGTTTTTTTAGATCAAATGAAAGTAGTTAAAATTTAAAACAATTTTCTTTGTTTTGTGCTGATTTTTTTTTATATAACTTGTTAATTTCCACATGTGGCTTGTTTTTATTTAGAGGTGTACTTTAATTGCTTTTTCTTGTTCCAATTTGATTTATAAACCTTAATTTTTTAACCATTAAAAAAATTGAAGTATATTTAATTTACAATGCTGTATTAATTCCAGGTGTACAGCAGAGTGATTCAGGTAATTTTCAGTTATATATGTATATAATAAGTATAATAGGTATATACATATTTATTCTTTTTCATTATAGGTTATTATAAGGCATTGACTATAATTCCTCAGGCTATACAGTAGGTCCATGTTGTTTTTCTCTTTTTTTATACATAGCAGTGTGTTAATGCCAAACTCCTAATTTCTCTCTCCAATCCCCCCATCCCTGGCAGTCCCCTTTGTGTGTTTTCTATGTTTTGAGTCTGTTTCTGTTTTGTAAGTAGTTTCATTTTGTATCAGTTTTTTAGATTCCACATATAAGTGATATCGTATGATATTTGTCTTTCTCTATGTGACTTATTTCACTCTGTACTATAATCTTTAGGTCTATCCACGTTGCTGCATATGGCATTATTTCATTGTTTTTATGGCTGAGTAATATTCCACCGTGTATGCCTGTATATATGTGTGTACGTGTGTACGTGTGTGTGTGTGTGTGTATACACCAATTCTTCTTTACCAATTCATCTGTTAGGCATTTAGGTTGCTTCCATACCTTGCCTATTGTGAATGGTGTTGCTGTGACCATTGGGGTGCAGGTATATTTTCAAATTAAGAATTTTCTCTGGATATATACCCAGGAGTATAATTATAGGATCATATGTAAATCTTTTTAGTTTTTGAAGGAACCTCCATACTGTTCTCCATAGTGGCTGCACTAATTTGCTTTCATACCAACAGTGTAGGAGAATTCCTTTCCTATATACCGTCTGTAGCATTTATTACTTATGGACTTTAAAATTATGGTGATTCTGACTAATGGGACATTGTAGTTTTGATTTTCATTTCTCTAATAAATAGTGATATTGAACATCTTTTCTTGTGCCTGTTGGCTATCTGTATGTTTTATTTGGAGATATATCTATTTAGGTCTTCTGCCCATTTCTTGATTGGCTTGTTTATTTTTTATTATTGTTTGTTTACTTTATTTTAAGCTATATGAGCTATTTGTATATTTTGGATATTAACCCCTTGTCCAGTGTACCATTTTCAAATATTTTCTACAGCTTTTGTTGTGTAGCATCTTTAAATTTTAATTGGGTCTCATTTGTTTATTTTGTTTTTATTTACATTACTCTAGGTGGCAGATCCAAAAATTATTGCTGCAATGTATGTCAAAGCACTCTTTGACAATGTATGTCGAAAACTCTGCTGATGTTTTCACCTAGGAGTTTTATAGTATCCAGTCTTACATTTAGGTGCTTAATCCATTTTGAATTTATTTTTAAAATATGGTGTTAGAGAATGTTCTAATTGCATTCTTTTACATGTAGCTATCCAGGTTTCCCAACACCACTTGTTGGAGAGACTGTTTTTTTCTCCTTTGTATTTTCATGCCTCCTTTGTCACAGATTAATTGACCATAAATGCCTGGGTTTATTTTAGGGCTTTCTATCCTGTTGCATTGGGATATATGTCTCTTTTTGTGCCGGTACCACACTGTCTTGATTACTGTAGCTTTGTGATATTGTCTGAAGTCAGGGAGCGTGATTCCTCCAACTCTTTTCTTTTTCAAGATTGCCTTTTGTGTCTCCATACCAATTTTTAATTTTTTTTCTGTTTTAGTTCTGTGAAAAATGTCATTGGTAATTTGAGAGGGATTGCACTGAATCTGTAGATTGCCTTGGGTAGATAGTCATTTTAAAAATATTGATCCTTTCAGTGCAAGAACACGGTATATCCTTCCATCTGTTTGTGTCTTCAGCTTCTTTCATTAGCATCTTACAGTTGGAGTATAGGTCTTTTGTCTCCTTCAGTGTATTCCTAGGTAGTTTGTTCTTTTCGATGCAGTGGTAAATGAGATTATTTCATTAATTCATTTTTCTGACATTTTGTTATTAGTATATAGAAATGCAGCAGATTTCATTATATTAATCTTGTGTCAAGCACCTGTATAAAATTTCACTGATGAGCCCTAATAGTTTCCTGGTAACATCTTCAGGATTTTCTAGGTTTAGCTTTAGCATCATCTCATGTATAAACCAGAGAAGGCAATGGCACCCCACTCCAGTTTACTCTTGCCTGGAAAATCCCATGGATGGAGGAACCTGGTAGGCTGCAGTCCATGTGGTCGCTAAGAATTGGACAGGACTGAGCAACTTCACTTTGACTTTTCACTTTCATGCATTGGAGAAGGAAATGGCAACCCACTCCAGCATTCTTGCCTGGAGAATCCCAGGGATGCGGAAGCCTGGTGGGCTGCCGTCTATGGGGTCGCACAGAGTCGGACATAACTGAAGTGACTTAGCAGCAGCAGCAGCAGCATGTATAAACAGTGAGTTTTATTTCTTCTTTTACGATTTCTTCTTTAATTGCCTTGGCTTATAAAAGTTAATTTTGTATCTACATATCAGTCTATGTACATCAGATTACAAAATAAATGAAATTCCCACTCTCAGCAAAAAAGAAAACACTTCTTCATTATTGAGAATGCAGTGAAAGTCCGTGCACACTTGAGTTTGTATGTGATGCTTGTAGACTTTAAACGAAATATTGAAAACTTTCCAGTGAACCGGCAACTAGTGGCCAAAATTTAATTAAAAATTTACATTGACTATATAGTAAGGACCAAAATTGACCGTAAAGACAAGTAACCTAATGTTAATTTTCTTCTGACTATTTAATGCAATGACACAAATTTATTTCACAGTGTAATGTGAAGGATGAGGAAATTACACCTGTATCATAGGGCATCATACTCACTGAAAGCTGGGACTTGATCGTATTCATTATTGTATTCCTAAGGCCTAGCAGTGCCTGCACATTCAGTTAACGCTCATTATGAAGTGCTCTGTTATATAGGAATTCAGATACAATGTGGTTACGGAATAGTTTACATTCTCCACCCACTCCCATTCTCAGCTCATTGGCTTTGTTACAACCAGATTGAATCTTTGGTATTCTACTTACAGATTTTGGCAGAGATATTTTGTAGTTGAGAACCATTATGATTTATTTGAACCATTATGATTTATTTATGTTATTTGGTTGAAAAGTTATTGAGTATTTATGTTTCTAACACAGAGTGATGCTAAAAATATATAAGACCCAGCTGCTTATAGCCATAAGTAAGATAAAGTTGAGTTCCTGTTTTTAAATATATTCTTGAAATGGTGACCCTATCTACTTTATTCTTTCTGTAACAAGAAAAAGAAAAGCAATCACTTATATCAGGGAGCATGCCTGGCATGCACAGGTAGGCCCTAGTGTTCTGTTGAACGCAACAGTTTTTAGACCATCAACACTAGGTAAGGACCTTCTGTGATCATGTTGGCTTAGATAAAAAGACAGCCACTGTGGTCTTACTTGAACACAGGCAAAGAAAGACATTGGCATTTTGAAGACTAGAATATGACCAAATATCCATCTAGTCCATCCATGGTTTTTCCAGTGGTCATGTGTGGTTGTGAGAGTTGGACTGTGAAGAAAGCTGAGCACCGAAGAATTGATGCTTTTGAACTGTGGTGTTGGGGAAGACTCTTGAGAGTCCTTTGGACTGCAAGAAGATCCAACCAGTCCATTCTGAAGGAGATCAGCCCTGGGATTTCTTTGGAAGGAATGATGCTGAAGCTGAAATTCCAGTACTTTGGCCACCTCATGCGAAGAGTTGACTCATTGGAAAAGGCTCTGATGGTGGGAGGGATTGGGGGCAGGAGGAGAAGGGGACGACAGAGGATGAGATGGCTGGATGGCATTACTGACTTGATGGACGTGAGTCTGAGTGAACTACAGGAGCTGGTGATGGACAGGGAGGCCTGGTGTGCTGCGATTCATGGGGTCACAGAGTCAGACACGACTGAGCGACTGAACTGAACTGAACTGCTTTTGTAAAACCAATCAATATTAATCCCACTCTGTTCCTACCTTTTAGATAAGAATTTTAAAGGTACCCGATCATGGAATGACTCCTACTTCCTGATGGCATCCAATCTAGAATAAAGTTCAGTTTTTTTAAAACTTTCCCTTAAATTGTCTAATGCAGGTCCCGATCCTACAAAGTGTTTCTAGCATACCCTTGCTGAGACATCCCGCCGTTCCCACATTGCGGTGTGGCAATAAACCCAGTTAACCCACATTTGTTCAACAATAGGTATGTTACAGATGGGCTTTGACTAAGATCCTCTGGCAGTATTAAAAGCCTTAAGGTTCTTGAGTGTGTTGAAATTTAAATGTTGCCTTTTCTTTTTACATATATGCCAGTGTTTTTCTCAAAGTCTTTGAAGGCAGTAAAATTTGAGATTTAAGTTAGAGAAAACGTGTAGCTCCAAATGTATGCATAATTGTAGTTTGTATGATCAGCCCACACTACTGTCTCAGGGTGTATTTCCATAGACAATTTTTGAAATACTGAACTATCAACAAGACATAACCTATGAGGGGAAGTTCTGAGCACTGTATTGTTGGCAAGATTTTCTGTGAAAGGGTTTGCCATAAATTAAAACATAAATCTGAGGGAACAACAAGTACCACTGAAACACTGCAAAGAATATATTCAAGATTTAAAACTTATTTGTCTGAAACAGCTACTCTTAACCTTTTATAAGATAAAATATTCGGAAATTCTTAGAATTTTTATTTATTTATTTATTTTGATCAATTTGGATTTATTCTAAGATTACAAAGATGGTTCCACATATGCAAGTCAATCAATGTGATATACTACAGTAACAAAAGGCAAGGTAAAAATCACACAAATATCACCAGTTTGATAAAATTCAGTATCTATTCATGGCAAAAACTCTCATCAAAGTGGGTACAGAGGAAACATATTTCAACATAGGGGCTTCCCCAGTGACTCAGGGATAAAAAGTCAGCCTGCAATGCAAGAGACACAGGGCACACGGGTCAGGAAGATCCACTAGAAGAAGGAATGGTGACCCACTTCAGTACTCATGCCGAGAAAATCCCATGAACAGAGGAGCCTGGCAGGCTGCAGTCCGTGGGGTCGCAAAAAGAGTCAGACACAACTGAGCAACTGAGCGTATTCAACATAATTAAGAGCATTCATGACGACTGAGCGACTTCACTTTCACTTTTCACTCTCATGCATTGGAGAAGGAATTGGCAACCCACTCCAGTGTTCCTGCCTGGAGAATCCCAGGGATGCTGGAACCTGGTGGGCTGCCATCTATGGGGTCGCACAGAGTCGGACACGACTGAAGTGACTTAGTAGTAGTATGACAAACCTACAGCAAACAGACTAATTAATAATAAAACAAAACACAATAAGATATTTCTGTATCACAAAGCTGAAATTGGAGTTGAAACAATAAATTGAAAACTGGTATAACAGACAATAGTACTTCCAAGTTTTCATTCATTAACATCCCAACGGTTTTTGCATCCTTGGGCCCAGCATCATAATAAAATTCAGGCATGTGAATAGAGGCATGTGTAGGTGCTCAGTTACGTACGACTCTACGATCCAAAGGACTGTAGTGCGCCAGGCTCCTCTGACCATGGGATTTCCTAAGCAAGAATACTGGAGTGGGTTGCCATTTCCTTCTCCAGGGGATCTTCCTGATCCAGGGAATGAACCTGTACCTTCTGCATTGGCAGGCAGATTCTTATCCACTGTTCCACCTGGGAAGCCAAATAAAAGGCACAGCTTGTCTTTAAAATGAAGTTCATAGAAGTGGTAGTAGATAGAGGTCCTGACAAAGATGAATAAAAGTGGGTCCCCTTGGGTCCGCAGCACCTCTGGTGGTCACTTCTTTAATGTCCAAATGTATGGTAGAATAGACTAGATTTTTAAAAGACTACATTTTGAATAAGGACAGGCTTGATGATGCATCTCTTAATATATTTGAAATAGTTAATACTGTTCTTTTATTCTTTTCTCTGATCAATAGAATAATTTCCCTGTATGACATCTCTATGCATACTATGAATCCTAGAGAGTACTTAAATTTTTAAAAAATTATCAGATAACTATTAGATAGTGTGAAAATGTTTATATTAAGATTGTAAAGCACAGTTGATTCTAAATGTCTAATGAAATGTTTTTATTTTCAATATAGATTATTGGAAAGTATTAATATATAGAAATGTTTTTTAGTAAATACCTTTGTCAATATTATTTTCTTATTTTCAAGTTTTCTTTCATCAGGATTTGCTTTCATCATTCAAAGCAAAGTAGAAAATGTTATTTTAACCTTTACAACACAGTAACATTATACTATTTGCATATATGTTTACTATAGTTTAAAATATGAAATGGGAATGAAGACCATTTCAGATAAAATTTGTTCAGCAGGGCAATAAAAGGATAGCTTCTGAATTGGGAGGATTACTCAAAATATCTGTAATTTTACACTGGAACAATAGTATCTGAGAACACACATGATTTCACCCATGAAGTTTAGATAAAAGTTGGATATAACTTATTTAGCAAAACTTAGAGTTCTGGAAATGGATGGTTTCCTTAAAACCAGAGAAAGTATAGTAATAATGGTACTTTGGAGAGTATAAAAAGGATGTACTGATGGACATTATTTATACTTCATCTTTGATGAGCTTTGATGAAGATGAACATAAAAGGTAGAATATGATAAATGATTTGAGGGAATCTGAAAGATGTTGTGGACATTATGCTAAAACACTTAAATAATTAGGAGGAAATTGGTACTTCCATGGATGGGTATTTGACGGAAAGCAAATAGGTAGGTAGGAAAGAAAGGAATGAGGGTTGGCTGATGTGGTCACATCATTAACTGAGTCTGGGCTTGAACTGAGTCTTAAATAACAGGCAGGATTCTAAGAAATGGGAAAAATGGGAAGGGAAATGAGATCAGATAATGGTTAATATTTTAATGCTCTGAATCATCACCATTATGTGGCTCTTTCATGTAAACTTTCTGTGAGGCCTTTTACTAGGCACTTTTGGAAGTAGGCTAGAAACAGGCATACATTCTTATCCATGATGAGTTTATAATTCATGAGGTGCTTATAGATTTACTTTAGAAGCTTTTTTAAATAAAGTCATAAAAGCCATATAGAATTATGGGATGAAATGGATCATTGTGACTGTCAAGCAGCAGAATTCTACGAGGTCCAGGTGTAATGACAAATACATATGACTCGATATGGTATTTCTTGTTCTTATATTTCAATTCCCTTGGACTGCAAGGAGATCCAACCAGTCCATTCTGAAGAAGATCAACCCTGGGATTTCTTTGGAAGGAATGATGCTAAAGCTGAAACTCCAGTACTTTGGCCACCTCATGCGAAGAGTTGACTCACTGGAAAAGACTTTGATGCTGGGAGGGATTGGGGGCAGGAGAAGAAGGGGATGACCGAGGATGAGATGGCTGGATGGCATCACTGACTCGATGAATGCAAGTCTGAGTGAACTCCAGGAGATGGTGATGGATAGGGAGGCTTGGTGTGCTGCGATTCATGGGGTCACAAAGAGTCGGACACGACTGAGCAACTGAACTGAACTGAACTGAATGAAGTGTGATCTCCCAGTAACTAACCCCTTAGTCATGGTTTTCTCATATCTAAAATAAAGATACTAAAGAGCTGGATCTTTGAGGACCCTTCTAGATAATTACAAGTTCTTTGTTGTGAGATTATCAGTATACAATATGTGACACAAAATAGTTACCTACTAGCTCTCAGTCTTAGTGGTGATGATTGTATGAAAATTGAATTTTACTCATATAAATGACTGCATGCTATTTTAGCCTTGTTCACAATTTAAAAGGGAGCTTCAGTTGAAAATTGCAATAGATTGTTTGGCACTCCTGATGGATCAGCACATGCCAGGAGTTGTGCCCGGTATTCAATTCAGAATTTTGAAAAAGCTATGTGGTAGTATCAATATATTATCTAATTTTAGAAATGGTGTAATTTATCCCACCAGCAGTGGGACAACCAGAGCACCAGCTATGTCGTCTAGCTATGTTAAGAAGCTGAAGGGCATGTCCCTGCTAGTCAGGGCCTGACAAAATATGCTCCACTGGAGATGGTGAAAGTGAAAGTCGTTCAGTCATGTCTGACTCTTTGCGACCCCATGACCTATACAGTCCATGGAATTCTCCAGGCCAGAATACTGGAGTGGGTAGCCATTCCCTTCTCCAGGGCATCTTTCCAACCCAGGGATCAAACCCAGGTCTCCTGCATTGCAGGTGGATTCTTTACCAGCTGAGCCACCAGGGAAGCTCAAGAACGCTGGAGTGGGTAGCCTATCCCTTCTCCAGCAAGTCTTTCCCCACCCAGGAATTGAACCAGGGTCTCCTGCATTGCAGGCAGGTTCTTTACCAGCTGAGCTACCAGGGAAGCCCTCCATTGGAGAAGAGAATGGCAGATCACTTCAGTATTCTTGCCATGAGAACTCCATGAACAGTAAATATGAAAAGGCAGAAAAGATATGACTCTGAAAGATGAACCCCCAGACTCGCAGATGTCTAATATACTACTGGGAAAGAACAGAGAAATAGACAAAGAATGAAGAGGATGAGCCAGAGTGGAAACGATGCCAGCTGTGGCTGTAGTTGGTGGTGAAAGTAAAGTTTGATGCTGTAAAGAACAGTATTGCATGGGAACCTGGAACATCCATGAATCAGGTAAATTGGGTGTGTATAGTCAAAGCTATGGTTTGTCCTGTGTCTCCTGCATTGGCAGGTGGATTCTTTACCACTGAGCCACCTGGGAAGCTATTAGTCCCATATTACCTATTTTTTAAAAACATCAGTTCTGTTCAGGAGGCCTGCCGGAAAGGTCAGAATAGCTATGATTCATCCCGCCCCAACTCACTCACATACCTGTCACGAAATTCGGCAAATCCATTTTCTAAATCAGCTCTCTCCTCTGATGTGCACTGTCTCTTCTTTTGTTAGGACCCTCATCACCTCTCCCCTAGATTAGTGCTAAGGTATATCAGTCAGGATCTAACTAGGAAACGGAAACAACTCTGAGTACTCAAGAGGAAATTTATTCTAAGGAATTGAGCATAGAGGTGATGAGAGTGGACCTGATGCAATCTAGATATTAACAACAGCAAGAAATCATGACCTTCCCTGAGCGAAAGAGAAAAACACAGGAGAAGAATCATGTGGAAGAAGCTAGAACTATAGGCAGCTTGTCAGGCCAAAGCTGCAGGTGAGAAACAGCTCTCAATGCAGAGGCTTTACTTCCCCTTCCCCTTTGGTAACTGTTCTTCCCACCCTCACTGTCCTTCAAGACACATTCTACACTTCTACCTTTCGAAAAGGCAAATCTGATCATGTTTATCCCAACATGAAAATATTGGGTGGTTTTCTGCTGCCTGCAGGTAGTCGGAACATGTCTCCTTGTCAGCTGCTAAGGTATGCCCTGTCCATCGCTCCCCAGAAGACATCCATCCCCTTTCATGTACTATTTCCCGACCTGGAATTCCCCCAACTCCCATCCCACATGCGAACAAGAGCAAATGCCTTCTCATCTTTCAAGACCTATATTACAAATCATGCCTGCGATGCCTGTTGTGTTTCCCTCTCTTCGCTCCCTCTCTCTCGCCCACCCTCTCCCACTCTCTCTCAGTCTCCTTCCTTTTCTCCTGTTCTTCCTTTTTTTCCTCTTTTGTTCTCACTAAGCACATCAGTTGTTCCCTACGACACTCTGTCAGATTCTCTATGTTGGTACTTGATTTCACAGTACGGCAATTGTATGTGTGTGTGCGTTTGCATGTTTTGGCATGCAGTATTCGGTTCCATGTCCATGTACATTATCAGGTTGTAATCTCCTCGAAGGCAGAGGTGTTTATCACATATCCTATCTTTTATCAGCTCAATAGTTTCTGAAAAATGTTCTGAGTGAATTTAATGCACTCAAATATATTTATGCACTCGTCTTCTAAGACTGGACAAGTGAAGGCTTAACAAGTATTTTATGAGAATGTCACTTTGCATGAGAAAAAAGTTCTTGAAAGAGAAAATGTATTTCTCACATTAGTTTTCCCAAAGAGTATATAAAAGATCTTCTCTGATGGTCTTTAAATCCCAGTTTGAGTGGGGTTACTAACTTGACCCATGCTGAACAGAATTTTAATGCTTAAAAGAGCATTTGAAAATTCAAATAAAAATTTATAGTTCATCCTTTTGAAGGGTAAAAAATATGATTCATATAATTTATGGCAAATGCAATTTCTGTATTTTTTACATTGCTTTTTGGTGGCCTTGCATAAGTTACACTGAGACTATTCTACAACCTTAGCAATGTTCAGAAGATTCTCTTTCTAATTCTCTACCTCTCCTGGCCTTTCAGTGGCCTTGAGCACCTCTCAAAAGCAAAAAAATGTTCCCCTACATTAATTTAATGTTCACAGTAACTACAGGAATGTGGGTTACTATTTTAGCCCTATTTTATAGATGAGGAAACTGAGGCACTAGAAAAATTAAGTAACTTGCCCAAGGTCATGTGGCTGTGGGTAGCAAAACTTAGATGTGAATCAATTCTGATGTCAGAGCCTGTATCCTTAGCCCCTGCACTGCACTTCATGTGGCAATGTTTCTTTTCACCACAATCCTTGGATTTGAAAATGGAGAAGAGGGAATAGAAAGCACACTGTGCCCTTCACAGCTTGCTTATCCTTTCTGTCCTCTATGGATGAAATGTGCCAATGAAGGAATGGCATTACTGCTATAAAGCAATCATTGGGTCCTTCTGCTGACCAAGAAAGATCTAAGAGTGATGTGTTTGAAAGCAAAGAAAAATAATATTTGCATGTATTTACAACCTGCCTTTCTCAGAAAGGATTTAAGGTGTTTCACTAAGATATGTACATTACTGACAGATAAAGTAAATTAAAATAGGTGGAAAGCAAAGCGAAGGGAAAGTTAGGCTAGAAGAGGATGGTGAGTGTGCACAACACAGGCCATGACTTTACAGACTTGCCACAGCAAGCTTAACATGTGGCTCCAAGCTGTACAGCAGCCAATGAAGACAGAGGAATAGGATTGAACTGTTGGTTTTTCTACAAGACGCAGAGTGCTCAGGAGAAGCCCAGCTATTTCCAGTGCTAAGCACAGAGAGAAATTAGTTCCATGGTCTTCCAAAGAGGACACTGTAATACAATAAGCAGCATGCTTAGCAGCAACATGTGCAGAGCACAGCGGACTTAAACAGAAAAGGAGGACAGAGATTGCTTTTCACAAGATCCCTCCAAAATAAGCATCCCTCCAAAATAAGCATCTCTCCAAAATAAGCAAAATGCATATGAAATACAGGACACAAACTTAGTCTTGCCAGGAATACAATTTTGTTCTTTTACACATCTTTGAGAAGTGGTTCAGTGTAGTCTGACACAGACTGCCTGGTTATGTCACTAATTAACTGGATGACACTGGGCCAGACTCCAAACCTTTTGAATCTCATAGTTAACGCTAATAAATGGAGATGCTAACTACCGCCTTATATGTGTGCATGCTGTGTTGCTTTAGTTGTGTCCAACTCTTTGTGAACCCATGGACTGTAGCTCATCAGGCTCCTCTGTCCATGGAATTCTCTAGCCATGAAAAATGGAGTGGGGTGCTGTTCTCTTCTCCAGGGAATCTTCCCGACCCAGGGATTAAACCCGCATCTCTCGTGTCTCCTGCATTGGCAGCTGGGTTCTTTACTACTCGCACAACCTGGTAAGCCCAACTACCTCATATAGTTTGGTCTTTAATTAGTCACTATAATACATTGCTTAGAGTGGTGTTTGGGATATAGTCTTCCCTTGTAGTGTGAGGGGATGAGGAGACAGTGAGGGTGCTTAGGTCCATCTGGCCTTCCCTGGGTAAATGAATGGGGGCCCTGTTTGGTACCCTGTTAACTAACTTACTGGGAGGGAATACTGAAAATCCACCTCCTAGGACTGACTAAGGGAAAGGAAAATGCTGATTCACTCTCAGAGACTGTCATTTAGTCACTCATCAGTTCTCTTCCATCCTGAGAATCCTTACTCTATCCTGAGGGGCAAAGCCAAAGGAAGCTTGGCATGGGTCATCACATCTTTCCCCAAAACTCATCTATGATTACAGTTCTGTGCAGTCTTAGCTTTTGCAACTCAAATGACAAGAATTGGCACCATCGTTTTCTATGTCTTTCTGATGTGTGACTCCATCCCTGAGACAATGAGAGTGAAGGCTTACAGAATGGTGGAGGGAAAGGTGAGGGCTGACAGTATTGTCCACAGAGGTGGTAGATAAAAGCTGGTTAACAGTTCCCAGTATATCCCACCACATAAAATTATACCATCTTGCCAAAGCACACTTCAGTGAGCACAGTCCTTTAGTCGTCCAGCGTATTGAGGTCCGTATCTGAAGCTTTCTTTTCTTCATGTTAACCTCTAGGCTGATTTTAAAGACAGAAGAACAGGCAGACTAAAGAGAAGAGCAATATAGTAATTGTTGTTCAGTCACTAAGTCGTGTACGACTCTTTGCTACCCCATGATCTGCAGCACAGCAGTCTTCCCTGTCCTTCACTGGCTTCCGGAGTTTGCTCAGACTCATGTCCATTGAGTAGATGATGCCATCGAACCATCTCATCCTCTGTCGCCCCCTGCTCCTCATGCCCTCAATCTTTGTCAGCATCCGGATCATTTCCAATGAGTCAGGTCTTCCGATCAGGTGACTAAATTACTGGAGCTTCAGCTTTTGCATCAGTCCTTCCAATGAATATTCAGGGTTGATTTCCTGTAGGTTTGACTGGTTTGATTGCCTTGCTGTCCAAGGGACTCTCAACAGTCTTCTCCAACACCACAGTTCAAAAGCAATTCTTTGGCACTCAGCTTTCTTTATGATTCAACTCTCACATCCGTGCACGTCTTCTGGAAAAACCATAGCTTTGACTGTTTGGACCTTTGTTGGCAAAGTGATGTCTTTGGTTTTGAATACGCTGTCTAGGTTTATCATAGCTTTTCTTCCAAGAAGCAAGTGTCTTTTAATTTGTGACTGCAGTCACTGTCCTCAGTGATTTTGGAATCCAAGAAAATAAAATCTGTCAATGCTTCCACTTTTTCCCCATCTATTTTACCCAACTGGTATATAGTGCATTGAAGATTGGAGCTGACTAATTTGCAAAGTTTGTGGTGTCTTGTAAATGATTTTTGAGTACCAGGCCAGCTAATCTGTATTTACATAGGTAGTGAGAAACCACTCAGAGTTCTGGATAAGGCAATGCATACTCAAAACTGTGTTTAAGAATAATCTAAGTAGAGGATGTAGTGAAGAGTTAGAAGGATATAGAGCCTGGGGAAAGGAATGGATATTATGAGATCACTAGGCGAGGAGTCATGAGAATCTGGCTTAGGGTGTGTGGTTGTCAGATTTAGGCAAAAAAAGAAAAAAAAGCAAACAGAAAAATCAGGATTCCCAATTAAATATAATTTGTGAACTTCTGGTATAAATATGTCCTATGCAATTTAGGGACATATTTGTAAAATATTATTACTTATGTGAAATTCATATTTAACTGATATTCTGTATTTTATGTGGCAACCTGCACCACAGCAGTGCATTCCTATGCTAAATTAACCACCTGGCATTAGCCTTGACTCTATAAGTTGAGGGCAGTGTTTCAGATGCCAGCTGCAAGTTCCATGGTTCTCAGGCTGTCCATACTTTGGACTAACTCCTCCCAAAATTGGGAATTCCCACAAGGTAATTGGCTTGATAATTTACTAGGACAACTCACAGAATTCAGAAAAGCACTGTACTTATTATAGTTGTGTTATAAAGGATACAAATCAATACCAGCCAAATGACACAGATAAGGGAGGTCTGCTGCTGCTAAGTCACTTCAGTCGTGTCCGACTCTGTGCAACCCCATAGACGGCAGCCCACCAGGCTCCCCCATCCCTGGGATTCTCCAGGCAAGAACACTGGAGTGGGTTGCCATTTCCTTCTCCATTGCATGAAAGTGAAAAGTGAAAATGAAGTCGCTCAGTTGTGTCTGACTCTTGGTGACCCCATGGACTGCAGCCTACCAGGCTCCTCCGTCCATGGGATTTTCCAGGCAAGAGTACTGGAGTGAGGTGCCATTGCCTTCTTCGAAGGGAGGTCTAGGAGGGTCCTAAAAACAGATCTTTAGTGGCCTCTCCCCACAGAATGTATCACCCTCCTGGCACATCAGTGTGTTCAGCAACCAGGAAACTCACTTGAGTCTTGTGCCAGAGTTTTTATTGGGGCTTTGTTACCTAAGCAGGATTGATTGAATTATTGACCCTGTGTGTGAACTCAATCTTCAGCCCCTACCCTCTCCCAGGAGGTCAAGGCCCCCTGTGAATAACAAAGACACTCTATTATATGACACAGCCTGAGTGTGGTCATGGTAGCAGAAACAGATAGAAGAGGAAAGAATTATACCAGGGAGGGGTCAAAATTAATAGTAAGGTTTTAAATCCTGGGGCATTAGAAATATATAAGGAAATGTTCAATTAGGATGGGAGAGGGAGAGTAAATAATTAGCTAACTTAGATGCCTAGAGTTGAAGATACTGAAGGAACATCATGATGAAAATTCAGGATAGAAGGACAGAAAAGCATATCTAGAGTTAAGAAGAGGTCTCAGGATTATATACTGGAGATCAGTGCTCCTTAGCATGAAGTGATTGTTGCAAGTCTGAAATGGAGTAATATACTGTGGAAAAAAAGTCTAGTAGAATAAAACAGGAGTCTTAAGTGTTACAGGAGGAAAATAGAAACCAAAAACAAAGTTAAAAACAGATTCATCACATTCTAAATTTTCATAGATTAAATTAAATTGACAAGTATTTTCCATATGAAATCATTTGTTGTTTTCACATAGTACTCATTTCAAAGCTTTTATACATTTATTCTGTAATTTATTTCTACCCAGTTTTCCTGAATGTTTAACGTTATGATATCCATTTACTTTTATTTTTAAACACTAATGGATTTTTGCCCAAATTTATGTAAGTTCAAAGTACTCAATGAATTGTCAATATATTAGGATAAAAACTTTACATGGGTTTTGAGCATTGTTATTAAGTACCTTGAAAAGGAGGGTGCAAAGTCTATAATTTTGGCATTTTATCATATAGAAATAAACATATTTTGCTCAATCAATCTAGTTTTGAAGTTAACCCAGTCTTTACTCTTTAAAGTTTAGCTATTCATGAAGACAGAAAGGTTATCAAAATGAAAGTGAGTGCTTTTATTAATTCATTTAAAACTTATTCTTTAATATAGAATGGCTTGTGACTAGTAACAGTAGATTAATTAAAGGTAATTATAGTTTTCAAATAACTACATTGCAAATACTTGCAGTGTTTTTATGTAATATTAATAGCATAAAAAGCATTGGTAAAGCTATGTTATAGCACATACATCTGTAAAATATCACATTCTTTTCTCCAGCTTCCTGATACATGATAGTAACATTTCACAAAAACTGTTAAGTGCCTGCTCTGTGCCAAAAACACTGTTCTGAATTTTGCAGATCATACAAAAATGAATAATCTGGAATCTGAGAGAGACTACTTATAACAGCACTACCATTTGTGTTGACTTATTGTAATTTTGGTTGAAAACCACTTTGCTATAATCATACTATCAGCCCTTTTATCGGCTACATTATTAATAATAAGAATTAAAAAGATTAGCAGAACGATTTTTTGAAACATGCAAATAAGCAAATCACTTGAACTTCAGTAGTTAACCTGTAAATGAGAAATTGGACTCACTTTTCCAGTCCTGTTTTTTTGCAGTTATTATTGCTATTTGGAATTTCAAATGGTAGATTTCATACCTGAAATCCAAGTTCTGTTTCAGTCTTCAATGCTGGAAAGCAATGATGGGCTCCGGCTTCATCTAACACATGGTAGAAAGGCAGAGACTTACAATTAGCAGACCTGATTTCTCATACTGGTTCTGTGAAAACATTTCAGCATCCTTGAGTGTTCTCAACTGTAAAATGAGAAGATTTCATTTATAAACTTTATGGTGCCTTCCAATTTAAAAGTCTGTGGTAAAACAAGCAAACTTATCAATAACAAGGTTAAGGCCAATTAAGTTTGACTTAAAAAAATTTTCAGAAATTTTTTTACTGCTTTCCAACTATGTGGTTAGAAGTGAGGCTAGCAGAAAAGGCAGCCTAATAAAATTAACTAAGCATTGGCGAACATCAAGTGATATTATTTAAAGTTTCAAATGTGAAATATATCACTAAAATGGGAAAATCTGTTTTTAAAAAAGCAGTTAATGTTCATATAGTATCTATAAAGCTATAGGTGAACTATTTTTGGAAGAAGGCATCTTCCCAGATGATACTGAGACAAAATTTCAGCTGAAATGATTTTTGTATTATAACAAATCAGCCACTTGCTCTTAGTTGTAGTCATTGTGGACAGTCTTTGGTTGGAGAAATTTCTTTTGTGCAAGGAAAATTTTAGTGAGATTCTTTTATTTGAGATTTTGAATGTGTTTTTAATTTTTTTAAAGTTTAAAAAATTTTATTTTATATTGGAGTATTGGACTGCAAGGAGATCCAACCAGTCCATTCTGAAGAAGATCAGCCCTGGGTGTTCTTTGGAAGGAATGATGCTAAAGCTGTAACTCCAGTACTTTGGCCACCTCATGCAAAGAGTTGACTCATTGGAAAAGACTCTGATGCTGGGAGGGATTGGGGGCAGGAGGAGAAGGGGACGACAGAGGATGAGATGGCTGGATGGCATCACCAACTCGATGGACGTGAGTCTGAGTGAACTCCGGGAGTTGGTGATGGACAGGGAGGCGTGGCGTGCTGCGATTCGTGGGGTGGCAAAGAGTCGGGCACGGCTGAGCGACTGAACTGAACTGAACTGAATAGTTGATTAACAATGTTGTGTTAGTTTCAGATGTGTAGCAGAGCAATTCAGTTAGACATATACATGCATCTGTTCTTTTTCAAATTCTTTTCCCATATAGGTTATTACAGAATATCAAGCAGATGTTGCTTCACAGACTGTTTATTAAAAGTGCCGATGTACACATGAAACTTCCAATGACCAAAGTCTCTTAGGTTTATTCAAGCGTTCTCCTTATTCCTAACTCTAATTTGGCAATTTACCAATTTGAAGAGTGAAATTTTCGAAAATAAGACCTAAAAGGCTTCTGATTGCATATTGAGATGTTCCAGCCTCTGGAGAGTTTGAATCCAAGCGAAACCAACTGCAGCATCTCCAGGGATGCTCTGCTACCCAAGGTCAGGGGGAGATACTTCTACACTACGTTTGATTATTGATGTGCTTACCCAACAGAATGTGTACCTGTGTCTTGTGTTAACTATTTGTTTATGGAAAATGCACCTCTTTAGCTCAGTTTCAAAGAAAGTTGCTCTTTTAATAGTACCTGGGATACTTTAAAATGTTTCAAAAGTTCCATATTGAGTACCATACAGAATTTAATTCTGATGTTTTATATTCTCGAAAGGCTGAATAGGTGTGGTGTTTCAGACAATAGTTTTAAGCTCAAAGGCTGTCTCTTCTGAGGTGCATATGATTATATTCTTTCATGAAAGCAGGTAAATCTCAAACTGGAGTGTGCACAGACATTTTCGTGTGGGCTCTGGCCACAGAATTCCCATTAGCATTAGCTTGGCACTGCTTCTTGTCTCACAGACAGTAAGGAACATGCCTTTTCCACCCTTGAGGCAATAAAATAAATTAAAGGGTGCGGCATTAAATGAGTTGAATTTTGAGTAGTATTTTTCATGCCTTCAACGTTTTAAAATCCTCATGAAGCAGCATTTGGAATCATGAAACAAGGGACCCTGTTTGTGCCAACATGTGGATCCTTTTGGTTTTCTGGAATGGTGTGTTTGTGTCAAACAGTTTTTTCAAATCCTTTTCACACTGTGGTAGTGTCTGTGACTAGAACTTTGTTTTTCAGTATAAATCACAAATAAAGGAGCACTATGGAAGGTAAGACATCTTCACTTTGTTTCTTCTGGGTCTGGTCCAGACTATTACAGTCCCTACATATCTCCATGACACAGAAGCAAGAGTTTTTGCAAAGAACGTCCCCAGGGCCCAACCAAATCCTTCCTTTGCAGCAGCTGCCCTGCTCTGTCTATGTTCATTATGTTTGTGCTTCCTCCAATTTTGCACTTTTTTTTCAGTATTTGCTAAAGAGACCGGAGAGCATTCCTTTAATCTCCAACGGAAGTTTATTTTTGTTTTCATGGAACAAAGGTTTATCTTTAATGTTACCATGTGTCGTCTTCTAATTAGAAGCCCTTTTCTTATATTCTCATAAATAAGAGGGAATAATTTAATTCTTGGTGGATTTGAACATTGCTAACTTCAGAGATGGTAAGATCCAGATTTTGTCTAATCCTCTTTCACCACAGAAAATGTAGACCCTCACCCAAACACCAGGAGGGCAAGATCTGAAAGTCTTGTGCTCTTAAAGGGGGACTTCTAACACAGCCACTTACTCTTTCCAGGTGTATGATATTTTATTTCAGGACATCAGAATAGGAATTCTTTTCTCATATTAATCTGTTTTCCCCCATTCAGTGGCTCTATTGTTATCTTTTCCAAAGCATGTTATGATTATTAATAAAGGTATTTCAACATAATATATTAACACATTTTGGATACAATGCTATATCAGGCATCCTGCTAAACAAGTTCATCATGCAGTTGAACATATGTAACTTGCAACTACTATGATATATTATCCAGCTTTATAGATAGTAAATGGAGACTCAGAATTTCTGAGGCTCATTCGAAGTCAGACAGCTCATCAGGGCTGGAGCCAAAGTTTAAACCGGAGACCAGAGAGTGTCTTCTAACTACACATCTCATTGTAGGCTGTAACCAGTTATTTTCCAAGTGACACCACATGTTAGGACTTCTGAGCATAATGCCTTAAAGCGCCTGTTATTTTTTATTTTTATTTATTTATTTATTTTGCTCCATGCCTTATAGTGTTTAAGGTTATGACTTTCTATTTCATATCCATCATTGTTGTACATTTTTGTGTTATTTTTCTTGTGTTCCCAGATATCATAATTGGAGAATGGAATGGCAACCTGCTCTAGTATTCTTGCCTGGAAAATCCCATGGACAGAGGATCCTGGAGGGTGGGCTACAGCCCACGGGTCACAAAGAGTTGGACACGACTGAGTGACTAACACTTTCAGTTCAGATACCATATTTCCACATTTTTATCATAGTGTCCCTCACTCATGCTCACCTGTTCTTTCTCAGAAGTAGCATGCGTCAAGTAAAGCTAGCCTATGATAGGAAGCAAAGAATGAGAGGGGTATATATGTGGTGGGGGGGGGAGGTTGAGGGATGGAGAGAGGGGAGAGAAAGAGAACATTTATTAGCATTTTCCTTAGATATTGGTGAATATGAGAACACTGACTGTGCTAATGCTTTTCCATCCTGCTCACTGAGTTTTCCTAGGGTGCCTGTCAAGTATATTAGTATTTCATGTTTGGTAGACTGAGTATCCTCTGTTCCCTGACCTGGTGGAAATAAACACTCTGTACCTGTTCAGTCTGAGTCCCTGAAATGGGGAATAGTTAGATCCATATTTTTAGTATATTTCTGCAATGAGATTTCTGTGTTGTATTTGTAGGTGTGGAAATGAAGAATAGGCTAAGGGGTTTTGAAGACAAGAAACATTCAGAGTAGAAAAGACCCTTCTTAGATAAATGCAGGAAGGAATGCACAGTGGTTCTGACCTCAGGAAAAGCTTTCTTCATTAACTGCTTTGAGGAGGGCATAGATGTCTTCCGTTAGGGTGTGTCCATCGTGCTTACTTTTTGCCCTGCATTTCAAGGACAATGAAGAAGGTTCCTGAGAATATTCACTTGCTTTAGACTGGCCTTTTAGGGGTCTAACAAAATACAAATACTGCTGGTCAAGAAAATAAAGTTGTTAAAAGCTAGTTATTATGTTTCAATGGTTGTAGGAATATCAAGTTTTTTTATAACGTGTTTTAAAAGTCATTGTGCCCTGTGTTAAGTAATTTGTATTATTAATTATGCAGCTTTTAAATGTTGCCAGTAACATTATAACAAGGTAATTTTCAGTTGAAATTCTGATTAAACCTAAATGTTGGTGTTAATTACATATTATTCAAGAAATAATACAAAATAAACCCCAAATAATAAACACCCCACCCTAGCCAATTACTCAGATCACCAATTCCATCATAGGCTCTACTTTTACCATATCATTAGTCATATTTTTCTCACACTCTCGTTTCATCTCCTTCTATCATATGTTACTTTCTCAGGTACTGATGTCATAGTAAAGATATGTATCAATAATAAAAATTTTACTGATAAGAAGAGAACTGCTTTAATCTGATTCAGTGTGTCAGATTTTATAATTATATAATTTGTCACATAACTTATCTATAAATACCTATAAATATTCTGGAACTCAGAGAAGGAAAAAAAAAGTTTATTACCTTAAGGCAAAACAGTTTTGCTCTACTGCTGTTGACCACTGTTGAAAATCATTTTTATATTCTTCAGGATATCTGCTCAAGATCACTATTAATTTTAACATATAGTATAAAATTGCAGTATTTTGTATTTTCTTTTCATAGATTGTTCTTTCGTGTAAAAGACTGTCTTTAAAACGATAGTATTTAATGGAGCAACTGAGGAGGTTTTACTGTCAAATGTACATGAAAGAGCTGGCATGCTGTCACCTATGATTCTGTTTCATGGGAGTAATAACTTTTTCCATTACCTATTATCTTTTATTAAAATTTTCTGTGATTTGTTGTGCCATATAATAGACATAATTTGTGATATATCAACACAGCAAATGTGAGCTTGGGAATGCTCTTTTCTTTCCTCAGAAGAGTTGACTTCCTCTACCTTTTCCCACTGCATAGGAAAGAAAAAGAAAAAACAGATGTAAATGAAAGAAACATGCAGTGGCTATATTTACCTAAAGTAATCTTTGAGCTGTTAAGAGAAGTTTAATCAGCCACATCACATCCTCATGGGTCACAAATATGATTTGTTAACATAAAACACTGGGCTTCCCTGTGGTTTAGCTGGTGTAGAACCCTCCTGCAATGCAAGAGACTACCCGTAATGCAGAAGACCCAAGTTCGAACCTTGGATCAGGAAGATCCCCTGGAAGAAGAAATGGCAACTAAGCCCAGTACTCTTGCCTGGGAAATCCCATAGGCAGAGGATCCTGGCGGCTACAGTCCATGGGGTCACAAGAGTTGGAAATGACTTAGCAACTAAACCAAACCAAAAAACCAAGGGAAACATTCGGTATAATTCCAAAAAGTATTTGCTGATCAAATTGTTTATTATTTTAATTCATAAGTAGGAAGGGAAAAAATTAAGCTCAGCAAAATGTAGGATGCAAAGTGAAAGTGTTAGTTGCTCGGTCGTGTCTGACTCTTTGTGACCCCATGAACTGTAGCCCACCAGGCTCCTCTGTCCATGGAATGCTCCAGGCAGGAATGCTGGAGTGGGTAACCATTCCCTTCTCCAGGGGATTATCCCAATCCAGGGATTCAACCTGGGTCTCCTGCGGATTTTTTACTGTCTGAGCCACCAGGGAAGCCCGTAGGATGCAAAGTCGATTCAAAAGAGCTCATGAAATTGACTTAGAACTTTCATTCACTCAAAATAATTAGGTTAGTTCTGACAAATTTTAAGTTATTTAGTTTTCTAATCTAAAACTGATTAAAGCTAACTTCACAAGGATCATATTGTTTTATTTCTTTCATGTAATATATAGTGAACATTTCCCTGTGTTATTGGCATTCTTCTAAAAGAGATTTTAAAGATCATATAGCACTCTGAGATATGGATTTACAACTTTTGAAACCAATCTGAATTTCCAGTTAGATTGCTTCTAAAACTTCTCTCTTAGAACAAACATTATGATGAACTTTGCTGAATACCAATCCTTGTCATCTGCAATTATTTCTGAGAATAAAGACTGTGAGTTTGAATTAATAACTGAGTTTGAACTTAAACTTTTTGGAACATATTACAAAATAGCCCTAATTGTTATTTTTAATGATTATAGGGTATGCCATTTTGAATAAAGAATATTAGTAATTAATATCCTTGAGTGTTTACTGTCTAGTACTGTTTTATTTATTTATTTATTTTTACTTTATTTTACTTTATAATACTGTATTGGTTTTGCCATACCTTGACATGAATCCACCACGGGTGTACATGCGATCCCAAACATGAACCCCCCTCCCACCTCCCTCCCCACAACATCCCTCTGGGTCATCCCCGTGCACCAGCCCCAAGCATGCTGTATCCTGCATCGGACATAGACTGGTGATTCAATTCTTACATGATAGTATACATGTTTCAATGCCATTCTCCCAAATCATCCCACCCTCTCCCTCTCCCTCTGAGTCCAAAAGTCTGCTATACACATCTGTGTCTTTTTTGCTGTCTTGCATACAGGGTCACCATTGCCATCTTTCTAAATTCCATATATATGTGTTAGTATACTGTATTGGTGTTTTTCTTTCTGGCTTACTTCACTCTGTATAATCGGTTCCAGTTTCATCCATCTCATCAGAACTGATTCAAATGTATTTTTTTTAACAGCTAATACTCCATTGTGTATATGTACCACAGCTTTCTTATCCATTCATCTGCTGATGGACATCTAGGTTGTTTCCATGTCCTGGCTATTATAAACAGTGCTGCGATGAACATTGGGGTACATGTGTCTCTTTCAATTCTGGTTTCCTCAGTGTGTATGCCCAGCAGTGGGATTGCTGGGTCATATGGCAGTTCTATTTGCAATTTTTTAAGGAATCTCCACACTGTTTTCCATAGTGGTTGTACCAGTTTGCATTCCCACCAACATGATTATCTCAATAGATGCAGAGAAGGCCTTTGACAAAATTCAACATCCATTTATGATAAAAACTCTCCAGAAAGCAGGAATAGAAGGAACATACCTCAACATAATAAAAGCTATATATGACAAACCCACAGCAAACATTATCCTCAATGGTGAAAAATTGAAAGCATTTCCCCTAAAGTCAGGAACAAGACAAGGGTGCCCACTTTCACTGCTACTATTCAACATAGTTCTAGAAGTTTTGGCCACAGCAATCAGAGCAGAAAAAGAAATAAAAGGAATCCAAATTGGAAAAGAAGAAGTAAAACTCTCACTGTTTGCAGATGACATGATCCTCTACATAGAAAACCCTAAAGACTCCACCAGAAAATTACTAGAGCTAATCAATGAATATAGTAAAGTTGCAGGATATAAAATCAACACACAGAAATCCCTTGCATTCCTATACACTAATAATGAGAAAGTAGAAAAAGAAATTAAGGAAACAATTCCATTCACCATTGCAACGAAAAGAATAAAATACATAGGAATATATCTACCTAAAGAAACTAAAGACCTATATATAGAAAACTATAAAACACTGATGAAAGAAATCAAAGAGGACACTAATAGATGGAGAAATATACCATGTTCATGGATTGGAAATCAATATAGTGAAAATGAGTATACTACCCAAAGCAATTTACAAATTCAATGCAATCCCTATCAAGTTACCAGCGCTATTTTTCACAGAACTAGAACAAATAATTTCAAGATTTGTATGGAAATACAAAAAACCTCGAATAGCCAAAGCAATCTTGAGAAAGAAGAATGGAACTGGAGGAATCAACTTGCCTGGCTTCAGGCTCTACTACAAAGCCACAGTCATCAAGACAGTATTGTACTGGCACAAAGACAGAAATATAGATCAATGGAACAAAATAGAAAGCCCAGAGATCAATCCACACACATATGGACACCTTATCTTTGACAAAGGAGGCAAGGATATACAATGGAATAAAGACAATCTCTTTAACAAGTGGTGCTGGGAAAACTGGTCAACCACTTGTAAAAGAATGAAACTAGATCACTTTCTAACACCGCACACCAAAATAAACTCAAAATGGATTAAAGATCTAGTACTGTTTTAAAAGCATCATCCTGGTTTAACACATTTTTCTTAAAGATGATGATATGAGGTAGGGCTCTTGTCATTTCTATGTTATAGATGAGAAAAATGAGGCACAGGAAAACAGAGACTCAAGTTCAAACAAGCAATATTTTAGAGGAAGTTTTGAATCTAAACACTCTAGGTTAATAGCTAACTTTTACTAATATTCAATAATAGACAAACAGCCTTACTGAACTTCCAATTTAAGAGATTTAAAATGCATTATTTGACCTTCTTAAAAGTTCTATGCTGTATAAACACTTATTTTCTTATTTTTTCTTGTAAAAAAATTGATCTTAGAACTTCATTTAGGCAAGTTGACAAGTCATATAATTAGTAATTGGTAAAGCAGAAAGTGAAGAACTAAAGAGCTTCTTGATGAAAGTGAAAGAGGAGAGTGAAAAAGTGGCTTAAAAAGTGAGTGAAGTCGCTCAGTCGTGTCTGACTCTCTGCGACCCCATGGACTATAGCCTACCAGGTTCCTCCACCCATGGGATTTTCCAGGCAAGAATACTGGAGTGGGTTGCCATAACTCAACATTCAAAAAACTAAGATCGTGGCATCTGGTCCCATCACTTCATGGCAAATAGATGAGGAAACAATGGAAACAATGATAGACTTTATTTTCTGGGGCTCCAAAATCACTGCAGATGGTGACTGCAGCCATGAAATTAAAAGAGGCTTACTCCTTTGAAGAAACCTATGACCAACCTAGACATCATGTTAAAAAGCAGAGACATTACTTTGCTGACAAAGGTCTATCTAGTCAAAGCTGTGGTTTTTCCAGTAGTCATGTATGGATGTGAGAGTTGGACTATAAAGAAAGCTGAGTGCCAAAGAATTGATGCTTTTGAACTGTGGTGTTGGAGAAGACTCTTGAGAGTCCCTTGGACTACAAAGAGATCCAACCAGTCCATCCTAAAGGAAATAAGTCCTGAATATTCACTGGAAGGACTGATACTGAAGCTGAAACTCCAATACTTTGGCCACCTGATGTGAAGAACTGACTCATTGGAAAAGACCCTGATGCTGGGAAAGATGGAAGGCAGGAAGAGAAGGGGACGACAGAGGATGAGATGGTTGGATGGCATCACTGACTTGATGGACGTGAGTTTGAGCAAGCTCCAGGAATTGGTGATGGACAGGGAAGCCTGGCATGCTGCAGTCCATGGAGTCCCAAAGAGTCAGACTCAACTGAGTAACTGAATTGAACTAAACTGAAAGTAGATTTTAACTGTTATCTGGGTTATGTGTTTTGAGTGCCCAAACTCTGAATCTCTCCACTTTTCAATCATTTGGATCATTTAGGTTCTTACCATATATCAGTATTTAAAATGGCATTTAAAGGAACATGGTTTGGATTATTTAATTAGTAGAGATTTCCGGACAAGGAGATCCCATGCCAAAGCTTTGTAATGGTCTTAGGTCTGTACGTGCATCACTGGTAAATTTTTCTGCAAATGTGAGCCAGTTTGTGTGAGAGAACCAGTGTCTCTGGAGACTTCACTAAAAAGAAAGAAAAAGACCGAGTTGAGATGGAGAGTGAAAGGTTAGTAGATGAGGCAGCAAAGCCCTTTGTGAAGAGGGGACATTTGAGCTCAGACTTGACCAATTATCTAAGTCAGCAGCAGTGGAGTGTTCCAGGCAGAGGGAAGCATAAGATATAGCCTCTGCATTGGGAATAAGCTTTGATTTTTGAAAGAATTAAAAGAAGGCTGATAATGCTAAGATATGAGGTAGGATGGGTGAGTTTGAGTTCATCTCAAAGAACGTTGGCGGTCAACTTCAAATTGGCCTTTGTGTAGGGTTTCATGCTCCATGTTATAGATTTTGGACTTCACCCAAAGTACAAATGAAGGACATCATAGCAGATGAGTAACAGGATGTAATTATATCCCACAAGAATAGACTGTGGCCTGAAGATTGAAGGTTGGCCACTCCATCAGCCCTGGTGAAGGATAAAGGTGGCTTGAACTAGGGACACAGAAGTGGAGACAGTATATAGCTATTTGCTTGGATATGTTTTAGAGGTAGAGATTCAAAGACTTGCTGATAGATTTGATGCATGAGTGAAGTAAAGAGGGGAATCAATTGTGACTCCTAACTTTGGTCCTTGAGATAACCACGTTCCTTTAATGACTTAATTGCTATTGTCCCCCCTAGATGTAACCTCCATGAGGGAAAGGACCTTATCTCCTTTATTCACTGTGTATAACCACTGCCTAGCATAAGACCTGGCAAGGCAAAGAGGAGGTGTCTTGAAATATTCCTGAATGATTTAATAGTTATTATACATTATTAGCATGCTATCTAAATTATTTGCTAAGAAATTTTCCCTTATGTTTTATTTTTATAATTTTTTGACATTTTAACATATAAACCCCAAATATATTTAGATTTATGCTACATTTTTTAAGTGTAAACTTAAGTCCATTTATTTACTGCTTTGTGATTTCTTTCACGGTATCTAAAATAATCACTCCCCATTCAAAGATTTGGTTAATAACTAGTTCTGCTTCTTATGTGCTTATAGTTTTTATTTTTTGCTTACTTCTTAAAAAAAACACTGAAATTTAGTTTTTAGATTATATAAGGGCCTAAGTTGATTTTTTCCCTAAATTGCTAATTACTTCAAATTAATTACTCCATTCCTTTCTCATAAAAAAATGTCTTCACTTACTGAATTTTTACAAGTAATAGTCTATTGCTAACTGTTTAGCAATAGTCTATTGCTGCTTCTGCTGCTAAGTCACTTCAGTTGTGTCAGACTCTGTGCAACCCCATAGATGGCAGCCCACCAGGCTCCCCTGTCCCTCGCATTCTCCAGGCAAGAACACTGGAGTGGGTTGCCATTTTCTTCTCCAGTGCATGAAAGTGAAGTCGCTCAATCATGTCTGACTCTCCGTGACCCTATGGACTGCAGCCTACAAGGCTCCCCCGCCCAAGGGATTTTCTAGGCAAGAGCACTGGAGTGGGGTGCCATTGCCTTCTCCAAGTCTATTGCTAACCAGCCACATTGCTGGTTTGCTTTGCTAAGTTGCTTTCAGTTGTGTCCAGCTCTTTGCGACCCCATGGGCTGTATCGCATGAGGCTCCTCTGTCCATGGGATTCTCCAGGCATATATGGATATAGCAGACACATATGGATATTTAAATATACATTTATGTTAATTAATACAGTTTAAAATTCTGTTTCTCAGTCACATTAGCTCTATTTCAGGTGTTCAGTATACTCAATGGGGTGAGTGAATACCATACAAGACAGTGCAAAATTAGAGAACTTTTTCATCATCACAGAAAGTTCTATCAGACATTGTTACTCTAGGAGATATTTTTTTCAAATTCCTAAAAATTTTCCAAGGATTTAAAAAATAGAATAGTGTGGTATATATAAACATTGGGAATCATTGGCATCTTTATAATACTTAATTTTTACTTTTGGGAGTGTGTTTGCACCCACATTTGTGAAACGTTTTTTTTTTTTCTCTCATTTAATTTTTAATTTCTTTCAATGTTATATATAGTTCTGCATGAGATTAATCCTAGGAGGCTTTAATGTTATAAATTATTTAATATGTGTCTTTAATTTTTTCTTCAACCATTTTTCAATTTAGGTATTCTACTTTAATTTGTTAAAATATAGCAGGCTTTTAAAAAAGAAAATTTGTATTTTACCGTATTTTCAAGTTTATTAGTACAATGATTTCCTTGACTTAAAACCTATTTTGCTGTCTTTTACTCTTCAAATTTTATTTACTTGCTTTTACTATTTTCTCTAATAAATTCCCAGAAGTTTTAAATGTTTTAAGTAATTGTCAATATTTATTCAGTTTCTCCTCATTTTTCATACAGAAACTCTGGACCTGTCTAACTGAGACTTTTGATGCTTTAAGATGATTTTGTGTTTTCCTTTTATGGACTTCCATATGGATTTCATCATTTGCCTTCAGGATATCTTATTTGCTTCTCTGTGTAGTTCTTACTGGTCATTTTGCTGTCTCTCCTAGGTACTCTGAAGTTAGAAAATGAGTAACTGAGGAAGCTAGTATTTGAATGCAAAACTAGTAAAACCATATCGCCTACAGTTTTAAAACATTTTAAGGAAAAATACTGTTTTTAAATTCTATATCTCTTCTATTTGTACTACCTTGTAATACAATTTGCTTTTATAATCTATTTGAACACCTAGTATTTGGTCAGTGTTTGTAACTATTTTATAAATCCTTATAGATATTTAGTCTTTGTTTATAGGAAACTGAGTATCTAACATCTAATTTTGTGCACGTAGGTTCTATTTTATTAATTGTATTGTTCAAATTATTTATATCCTTATTCTTTTATTCTTCAATGTATAGCACTGTGATAGTGGCTTAATATTTACCAGTCAATGATATTGATTTTTTAATCAACATGCTGTAACTAGAATTTGCTAATTCTTTAAATGTTGCAGGATATTAATAATATTGTCAGCATAAATTTTGCTGTTTTCACATGAAGACATCTTTAACATTTTAAAATGTTTAATGAAACAATTAATATACTTCTGTTTTTATCCTAGTCTTAAACTTGTTCAGTTATCTGTCTTCCTAGATATTGCATTCTGTTTCTGTGCTCCTAATTATTGTATTTTAACTTTTTAAACCAAGTATATTATTACTACTTGGTTTTAGTATTTTGAAATATAGGAAAGTAGAGTTCCTACTAAATGTTATCTTGAAGTATTATCCAGTTTGTTTTTAAAAGTCTATTTTTATCTAATTATCAAACCCAAAATAATTTAAATTTATTTTAGAGAGGAATTAGTTGCTTTGCCATCTTTTCAACCCCACACCCTATTTTCTGTTAATCTACTCTATGTTTGCTAATCTTGTTAATATTTAATGCCTTTTTAATATATGTTGTCTAATATTCTATTTTATTACAGTATTTCAAACAAGCATTTAGGCTCATTTGAATCAAACTTCTTTTCTTTGTAATTTAAAAAGTATCTTTTTATCTTTGGTAAGTTTCAGTTTTCCCTGCAAATTATTTTTAAGCTCAGTCTTTCCATTCTAAATGGTTAATAATTCATCTCTCTGAAATTGGGGACGCATCTGTAAAAGAAGGTCTGCAGCAATGATGTCTTATGATGTAGTGTCTGAGGCAGGCACTGAGACTGCCTGATCTGAGCAGATCTGAGACTGTTTTGGTCAACATCACATATAAATTTCAGAGTCAACTGAATATTATGTTCTTTTATAGCTTTCCCCTGTAAGGCTATGCTACTTTTTCCTTCTGCTTTTTGTCATTGTTTTTTCTCTTTTATGTGATTTACTTTTGATGTGGAGAGAAAGATAGATGTAGGGGTAAAAATATGATTCCGTCTTTACTGGTTTTCTTTGACAATACAAACATGAACTTGATATTGACTTTAGTTATTTTCCTTAATCTCAAGTATGGGGGCTTTCTCCCAGTCTTGAAATTCTTAATATTATACAAATTGTCAATTCATCATATCCTCAGTACACTTAAATTTAGGTATATCTGTTATTAGTGGGTTGCAGTTGTATAACCAGATTGCTCTGGTCTTTTTTTTCCACCTATCATCTTTTTAACCCATTTGTATTTTTCTCTGCATTCTTGTGTGGGGTTTTTTTTTTTTTATCATTTGTTATTAATAACACTAATTATATTTTTCTGGACTCAGCTGTCTATATGTTGCTTATCATTATACTTTTTGTTTTCTTCATTGTGATTTTTACAGTCCCTCCTTATATATTTAGTTTGAAAGAATATCTCAAAATCTTACTGAAAAGCATATTTTGAAAATACTACTGCATTTTACTAAGTAAATATATTTCTGGGCAATACATGGAAAGCCTTCCTTTGTAGTCATTAACATAATGTTAGTTAACATATTGTCTTATTTCAAAATTGCTCCCCCATCACTAACCCTCAACTCCAAGGGCCCCTTATTTTGTATTTTCTTAACAAACCGAAATGACAGAGATAGCCAAATCATAAAACAGAGAATCAGCACCCTTTAGGATTTCTGTGATCTCCATCAGCTTTGTCCTGGTTGTTAGGTCTTTCTCCTTCTTGATGGTAAAGGTGGCAAAGCCAGGATGATGTAGAATAGAGTGTCTAGCACAGTTCCTGGCCGGGGGGCAGATAAACTGTTCCTATTTTCTCCTTAGCAGCGAGAGTTCCTAGTGAGATTTGTGATCTCCCTGGAATTGTAAAGGGCCCAAACCTGGGATACCTGTGGGAGGCTACTCATGCTCAGGAACTTAATTCAAGGCAGATTTGACCATAGGTTCTAGGTTCTTATCATGAATAAGAGAAAATGAAACAGCTCAGAGTAGAGATCTAAAGGATTTAGGAAGCTGGAGGATAAACAGGTTCTGACAATTGGATATATACTTTCTTGTTCTCATGCACTGTTACTGATTCAGCCAGTTTCATGAGATTTTTAAAGAAGTGGCTTTGTGTCTTCATTCATACAAACATATTTTTAGAAATACGCTTCTGTGTTGTATAAAATAAATTTTATTATCTAACCTGTTTTAACCAAATAATTTTTTAGCCAAAAATTTAACCAAATGTTTTTCTTCTTTGTTATTTAAGCCTTAATGGTTGAGTTAGTGGTTTGTCACAGTTTTCTTTTTTTTTTATGTGTTATTGCTTGACTGTAGATACACAAGGTGTTATTATTAATATATCTTATATATAGTAACAGAGAGGTTGCTCTAAAAAATTTTTAAACCTGAATTTTTGCTTGTTGACTTTTTCCTTACTAATCTACATAGTTCTTAAATATTTCAATAAAATTAGGACAATTCAACTCAACTTGAATTGTTTTATCTCTAACTTCCTCAATGAAAGAACTTTTCTCTCAATTGTACAACCTTCCCAAACCGACATGCAAATTACACTTCGTACATTATTCCCCGATTCACATGTTGCTTCTTTCAAAGAGTTTGTGAAATTTTCAGTAGCTGTTTATAGAATTGTGGCAGATTTCTTGAGAACGTTTAGAACATCTCAACTTATCAACAGCTCCTAAAAAATATCAGTTCTATCCCCTCAACCCTGTCCCTCATTATAACTCTTCATTGGCAGCTACATATGGCAAGAAAACAAAACCAAACCAAAGGAAAGGTACCAGTTTCTATAACCTAATTTAGATATGCTTCATTTGTGTCACAGTTAAATCTCCAAAGAGCACTGGGAAGCATGATGGAATGGAATTCCCCCCCAACTTCAGCAGGAGCCAATTCTCCATATGGTACATGAATAATTCTCAAGTGCAATGGATAAAATAAATGGCGAGACTGATCTTGTATGTCTCTTCAGATGTGGAAAGGAGGCCTCATAGAAAATAAAGCTGCAGAATTAATGCCTTCTATCAGTACATACACTTTAGCCTCCAAAATAGAATGAGGTGTTCTTGGTCAAAGTAGAACTAAATAGAAAGGAACCAAATGATATCAAGGGTTTACTGTTAAAAAATAATGATCCATTCTTCCCTTGCCCCTCATACTGTTGTGTGTGTATGCTCAG
Organism: Budorcas taxicolor; assembly: GCF_023091745.1. Lineage (NCBI taxonomy): Eukaryota > Metazoa > Chordata > Mammalia > Artiodactyla > Bovidae > Budorcas > Budorcas taxicolor. The sequence continues at coordinate 72,377,053 of NC_068923.1, read as the reverse complement.
TCATATCCGACTCTTTGAGACCCCATGGACTGTGGCCCACCAGGCTCCTCTGTCCAAAGAACTTTTCAGGCAAGAATACTAGAGTGGGCTGCCATTTCCTCTTGCAGGGGAACTTCCCGACTCAGGGACTGAAGCTGCATCTCCTGCATTTGCAGGTGGATTCTTTACCACTGAGCCACCTGGGAAGCCCCTCCTATTGTTGTAGGGATGTTATATCTCAGCTCTGCTTCACTCTCCTCTCCTTTCCAGTTTTGGAACACATATCACTAGCATCCCAGTGTGTGATCTCTATTAGAATAACTTGAGACGCAGGATTAAAATTCTAATTCCTAGGTCCTATCCCAGAGCTGCTGAATCTTTGGGAGTGGGGCTTGAAAGTCTTCATTTTCATCAGACATTCAGTGTGAATCTCATTCAGACTAACATTGGTGCCAGTTATAATAGAGACTATAGAATAAGACTCAGGACGAAGAAGAGAATGGCAGAACCAACGACAGGCACCATGATTTCCCTCTGAGGATGCAGAGGGCGTCGGGGTATGTTTCCACCAATGGTTTCCTGTACTTATTTAATATTTGAGCCAAGGGTTAGCCTGATCCAAGATAGAAGGCTGGAATGGGAAAGTTGGTGTGTGGTGGATGGTGCTGGGTGACAGGTACATACTTCTTTTTGTTCTCAGGAAGCATAGAGTAATAACAGCTTGAGTGGGAGGAAGCAGGATCAGATTGAATGCTGTAGTTAACAGTGAATGGCATCCATTCTGTGATTTAATTTCTTTCTTTTTCTGGCGAGATTTACTTGGTTATGTTTTTCCACATCAAGAGTAAAATATTTTAGATATATAAAAACAGAGTGGGAGGCTGATAGAATGATTTTTTTTAAATGGCTGAAAAATTATGTCTGAACCAGGGAAAGAATAGTAACATATAAAAGTCATCTATACAGTTTGGTTCATTGCTGTTTACAGTGTACTGGTTCTAAATTGTAATTGCCAATAGAAAATAACCACAAAGGAGAACAACAAAAATAGACCAAAAGCAAACTGAAAAAAAAAAAAAAAGTACTAATTCACCTGTTTAAGGTGAACCTTTTTTGAAGACAGGAAGATGTTTATTTCTAGATGATTCAAGTTAGATGAATTTGTGTCATTTATAAGAGTTAGAAAATGTGGCTTTAAGATAGAAAATTCTCCTGTATTTATTGCCAATGCATCGAATATTAGGTAAGTCCTGATAATTCTGGCATTCTGGAATTTTCTTTTTGGAGGGAAGAAATGTGTATTTCTTTGGCTTGAGTGAGAGGGTGATTGGGATTGAATCACTGTGGGTGAGAATCTTTCTAGATTTTTCATTAAGTGTGGCTATATAATCAGTATTGAAATAAGAACTTTATAGCTTACCACCTTCAATAGTTAGTAAATTCGTTTGTATGCTTACAGTTTAAAGGAAAAAAGTGAAATTCTATTTAATTGGAAAGGAAGCTACCATGCCCAATTTTTTTCCGTGTGTGTGTGTGTGTGTGTGTGTGTGTGTGTGTGCATGCATTCTAGTTACTTATATCAGAAGTGCATAGGAGAGTGTCTCCTGGAGGCTGGCACAGGGTTTACAATGCAAATATTGAAGGGCTGTGAGTCACCAGCAGAGAGTTCCTTTATGTGAGCTTTCCACCTTTTGGCTTACCCTATAACTTCTTCCTGTAAAGGTGCTTGCTTTTATTCTATTGTAGCCTTTGTTGCCAAAGGCAGAGGATATTTTCTTTCTAAGAGAGCGCTTAGATGCTTCCTCCATGTTGCCTCTGCTGGAGCAGTGTGGATAAGCTAGCTTTGTTATCACTGGCACTCTACCTGCTCTCCTATTTCTCCAGAGAGTAAGTGTTCTTCTTAAAAATATAGCTATATTGAGTGCCTCTGTGTCTTTAGATACTCTTTTCATGTGCTAGTATAAAATAAAAGTCTTTTTGAAGATATGTTTTATGGGGAAGTGCTTTCTGGGGCCTCTAGAGATGTTCACAAGCACTGAATCGAGGTACCTTTATAGTGGTTTAATGACAGTGTGGCACACTTGTTATAAAGTGCCCTTTTGATATGTATCCCAGGGCGTGGCACAATTAGAGCCTGGTGAACAGGTTGATTTGTTTTCACCTTCAGTCACAAAGCGCCACCCACCCCCATCGCTTTGTTAGGGTTTTCCAACTATAGATCTGTGTTTTGTTTTGTTTTTTTCATCCCCTGAAGATGAAGGAGATCTGTCAGAATGGAAATTTGGAAAATTACACACACTTGTGAAATTAGGCAGAGCTGCTGAATCTTTGGGAGTGGGGCTTGAAAGTCTTCATTTCATGTTAGGCAAATTCTTATAAAGTTTGTATTCCCACTTAATGCACAGGACCCACAACAGTGCTTTGTTTTGTGTGAGGAATTGTTTTTCTTGCTGTGCAGAAAATGTGTGCAGGACTGTACAGGCATAAAGAGAATATTCATCATTATTTACTGTGTCAAACTCAAATGGAGGGCCAAATTGGCAGCATTCCAGAAGCAGGAGGCCACACCTATTTGTGAAAATGGAATAGATTTCTGTAGTTGCCTATTCTGTTCCTATAGTTGACTATTCTGTTCAAGGTGGTGGTGCTGGGACATGTAGTTTGCAAGCCGCATATGTTGGTTAACAATGAAGGTTGGCCGTGATACTGCTCCATAAAATCCTGGAGACCACACTTTTTTTGTGCACCAGCCTGATCATAATAAGGGACTGGAGCGAGAGATGATAAGTAGAGGAACCTGTGTGATCTGCCTGGGACCTCTTGCTTCACACTGATTGCCACTGATTGATGGGCCTGCTCTGTCTGGCTGGGCCTTTCATCTCATGAGATGTCATATCCTCAGAAGAGGAGGATGAGGAGAAAGCTAGGCTGCTTGAAGCTCTTGGTTTTCAAATAACTCACATGGCAGACTGTGATTTTTTAAAACTGAGATGCAATCCCTATTTGTATAAAGATATTTTTCTATAGCATAGCCAGACACACATGAAAAACTTTCTAGCCAAATTCACTGGCTGCTCAATTGTTTGCATTATTCGGGGCTCCTGGAAGTGTATGAAGCAGTAACATGTGGGATCAACCTGAAGTAGTGGCTCCAGTCTGTTCCATGTCATCCCAAATTGTCTGAAACACTGTGACTGAAGCTTTCTAGACTCTCTGGCATTATTTGGGAGAACCATTAACCAGCACTAAATAAGCAAACCTAACCTGCCACTAATCAGGTCTGATTGCACTAAGTTGCCCTGGTGATAAGTAGTTTGATCACAGAATCAGCTGTAGTACACAAAGGATGGAGCCTATGTTAATTTCAAAATATTATACTGTTTCTATTTAATGATAACAAAAATATAACTTGTACTGTTACACAGTGACGTCTAGCATTTATATTCCTACAGTGGTTCTCAAACTTGAGCATGCATTGGAATCCCTTACAGGGTTTGTTAAAACACAGGTTGATGGGCCTCACCCTCAGAGTTTCTGAAGCCAGATCTGGGGTGGAGTCTGAGAATTAATTTTGAATTTCTATCAAGTTGTCTGATGAGGATAATGCTGTTGGTCTGAGGATGACATTTAGAGAACCACTGTTTGCTATCAAACTGTAATTAGCCAGTGAAATCAGGCATCATTTTTAGAGCTGTTATTTTATAAAATGAGTTTTTTAGAAGGTTTAATCAATAATGAATTGTACATGTAAAGAATCATTTTAATAAAGCAGGGTCAGAAAGGATGTTATTAAACTGAAGGAATAAATAGAGGGAAATTGACCTATGTGATGAGATGGCGATTGTTAGATTACAATTTTATTAAGAAGGAAAGGAAGTTTATATATACAGTGACCAAAACCTGATGCAAGTATTTTTGTTGATGTTTTTCTTGTAATTAAAAAAAATCCCCCAAATCTTTGCAATGATTTTCCTTTAATTTCTTGCATGTAGCCATGTGCTTGCTGGATGTTTTCACACGATGCAGATATGTTGCTTATGAGACAAAGAAATGCATCCTGAATGTTTTTAAGGACTATATTGATTCATCTTTGCCTTATGAAGTTGTTTAAGAAATTAATCGTCAGAATCCTTTGTTTAATATCTATTGTTTGGCTAATGCTTTTGTTGTTATTGTAGACGTTTGAAAAACCAACACGTGCATTGTCTTTGAGTTGCTCTAGAAAGAGAAAGAAATATGCATCCACTCAAGAGTCAGAAGACTAGGCTCCCCTTGTCCCTGTTTTTTGTATCTCCATTTAAATAAGATAATTTTAAAAAATAACATCTCTTTTGCTTATACTAATTTAGCTTTGTAAAACTATATAGGATATTATTCTCTAGTTTTGCACAATTTTGTTTGTCAAATAAGAATACTAGCTCATTTTGGTGGTGCTTTGAAGTTTCTAAAGAAGATGCATTTTTTTTTTTTTTTCCTTGTACAGGTCTGTAAACTTAAAAGTTCTGATTAATTCACCTAATAAATAACACTCACGCATCATGTATAAGAGGTTCTGTGGGCAGATTCAAATACTTTTTTTGTACTCATAGTGCTTTTAGAATCATATAACTTACTGTATTCACATTTTGGGTAACACCTGATGATCTGTTGTGATAGCAGAGTTGATTTTGTGGAAAATTTTCTGCTTGCCTGATCTCACATCCCCCAGAAAACTTTTGGCAGGTTGTGGGTAGATGGCACCTGATTTGAATAACCAGGAAATGACATGGATTTCACACTGATAGCAGAATAAACTTCCTTCAACAATATAATTAGTAATAATTGGACCCAGTATTCTCTCTCCTTGATTTGATCTTCAACTTTATGACAATTAAATTCAACTGAAGTTTCTTATTTGAATAACTATTAAATGCCATGGTTAAATGCTATGTACCATACTTGTTACTTCCAGTTACAAATGGAGGTGAGATAAAATTATATCTGAGGAAGTAAGAAAATGCACAAATAACTGGAATTTAGGATATCTAAGAAGGCTTTCTTGCCCTCCCCATGTTAAAATGGAGTATCTTAAAAAAGAGTTGCATGTATTACATGTGTGACATTTGTCTCCTTCATTCAGTTACCTACTCCCTGCTGGCTGGGACCATCCACTTTGTGCATTGCTGTTAACTCAGTACACGATATAATGCCTGCCATGTGCTTCACCCTCGATAAATACTGGTTAAGTGAATAACAAATGAATAAATACATGAAAGTCTCATAAAAATAACAAAATAATTTATAAGATTTTCATCTATTTTTAGTTATTACCAACTAAGGGCTTTATATTATTGAAATGTATCAAATCACATAGAAATACATAGTTTTAGTAATGAATATACTTTTGTGTTTCTGTACGATAGTTACCATCTTCAGAAAGCTTTGTGGGGCTCTGGACTGAGAGACCTGATTACAAAATATGTGAATTTCAGTGCCAGCTCTGTCACTGACTTCCTGGGTCAATGCACAAGACACTTATTAATGAACTGACTTTTTTTCAATGCCTGAGTTACAGCCTGCGAGTAAATTAGTCATTAGAGATTCTAGTTTAAATTTATCTGGATTTTCTCATCTGACTTTGTTTTTCCTGTGATGTCAGTGTTTAATTTGCTCTGTACGATTAGTTGCTGCTTGCTAGGTTTGCATATGTTGTAAGCAAAAGTATTTTCTTGTTAGTATCATTGACTTAATTTGAAGGTTCCAAAAACAGCATTTCAGGGGAAAAAATTAAAGAATTTAAAGTGTTCTCAGATTTACATATAAGAAGTGTTAATACTGCTATCTAATAAAAATGGCCAAGGACCTTGTAGCAAAGAATATTATTCTATTTTTATAAAAATCAAAGAGTTCATTTTTTCCCCTAAAGAAACAATTTGAATAATACCTGACCCTCTTCTCTTCTTTTTACAATGGAATATGGTCAAATTGAACCCACCATTAAAAATTCTCTAATATCTTTTTTTGCATTAACATTTCAAAACTCAATTTAAATATTCACAGATCTCATTTTTAATAAACTTAGCAAATTCAGGTAATTTCCTTCAACTTTCTAGATTGAAGGACAGCAGTTGGTACAGATATAAAAAAGATGTACAGCTATGAGCAAAGCCCAAAATCAATTATATATAAGAAATAACCTAACACATGGAAAGAAATTAATCAAAAAGAAGAATTTCTACTATATAATTCTGTGGTCTACTACCTGCAGGCAACAAACGCAAATGAAAAAATCAACATTCTTTTGGCAGATAAGAGAAAAATTAATAAAAATGTTTCCTCCCTACTAGATCCCCTGATGCAACTATTGTTAAAAGTGAGTGACTGCAGGAAGAACTTGCTCGTTTAAAATGCTATTTTTTTAAACTACAGAAATAAGGTTTTATTCTTGCTGTTAAGCTCAATTACATGAGTTAGTATGGATTTGCACTGTCCAAAGAGCATCCCTCTTCCCTGCCCCTTCTCATTAAATGACTCTGTGGGATATGCATGAGACAAATGTAATAGGAACCAGGTGAGTGGCATTTTGAGGTGTGCCTACAGGGTAATGATGATTCTGAGGAATCTGAGTGTAGCAGCTGAAAACGCTAGGAGAGGAACTACTGAGAGCCACAAAAAATGCCCCAGATACAGTCAAAAGATATTAGTACTCTAAAGACAGACATGTTCCTACTCCATAATGAGATGGGGAGGGGTGCATTTTTGTGGATTTCTGCTTTTTAGAGTTGCATTTTTACTTTTCATTTCCAATTGGACAAATAAGCCATATTTTACAGAATGTATGAAACTAACAGTCTTTCCTATTAGAAGGATTTTATATTTTGTGTTTTATGAGTATCATCCTGAGATTAACAAAGATATATGAGGCTAGAATACAGAGGATTCGGTAATGACATCCAATTTAAATATTAATGTTAGTTCACTGCCACATTTCTATCACATGTAGAGAATGTAACATAAGTTTAGAATGGAAAGGTTATATTAGTTCCCCTTACCTAGTAACTAACATATAGCATACCTGTATAGAGTTTTGACATATTTGTATATTACGTATTAAATGTAAACCATAATTTGTCTATCCCTAGCTTATATTATCATGTTCACTTTTTGAAAGATAGCATTACATGAAAACGTGGGCTAATTATTCTGTAATATTAAAGAATGGTATATGTTAAATTGTTTGAATTGTCAGATTTACAGATCTCTATTGTTTTATGTATACTAGGTTTTATGTACCTTCTTACTCCTTTGTGTGAGTGATTCTTTTGCAAACAGCTTTAAAGAAGCACAAAACAGGAGCTGGCAACTTGGAGACAGTGCACCATTTTCATTTTCATTTGTTCATTAAGATTTTAAGAAATTTATTTCATCACGTGTTCTTTGTTCTGCATATGTCCTGTATGTAAAATTATGTAATAAATTTTTGATGGAAGTTTTAATAATACTAACAGATGTTTAAAATGACCTGAAATGGCATACATTTAAAACTACAGAATAAAAAGGTTTGGAAATATTTGTGTGTTTTAGAGGAAACTCACCTGGCAGAATTTCTGAGCACACTGCGATGGATTATTGTAATTATTGGGAATGATAATATTTTAATTCGACTTTCTTCCCACCTGTCGGTCATAATCAAGGCTGCCCAGTATTCTGAAACAGTCTCATTTTGCTAGGTGGCTAGTCTTGTGCAGCCTCTAGAATGCTTAGAATATTAATGCGTGGAGAGGAGCCTGAATGCTCTCTATAGTTCCGTTATGGTGAAGTGTCTTGTTTTAATCAAAGCATATACAAAACCTAACTAAAATAATTTATAATAAATTAATTCCAGAGAGTACTTAAGAGAAAGAAACCATTTTGGGGGACATTGTATCAGAATATAGAATTTGGCGTTTCTCTTCTTCATAATTGACAATGTATATTAATTTCTGTAGAATTTAATTTCTTTCTTGGGTGCCTCATTCTGAAGTGCTTTGAATTTATATGAACAAAGACAGTCTGACATTTATGTGAGGATCAGTGTAGTTTATGGTAGGCTGCCAGAGTAGGAAATTTTTTATCAAGATAATATATGTTGAAAGACATGTTTATTTGATTTAATATTTATGATGTTGGTCTTTATCATTTTTTGCATTTCCTCCTTGTATTGCTTATTTTAATCCTATTTCCTCTAAATTCTTATATATCTCCTATATTTTTTCCCTAGAGTTTTTGCTTGTTTGCCTTTTTTTTTTGTCATCTAGCTTTTACTCCAGTGGCTTTGGATGGGCTTCAGGGATTTCAACCACCTGAAATCATAGTAATAATTTTCTCATGAATTCATTTGTCCAGGGAGAAGTATTCCTCAAAATGCTTCTTAACTAAATAAATCTAATTCTTGACATTCATTTCATTCAATAATTATGCTACCTTTGTATAGGATAGGACTACTTAACCTTGAATGCCTCTATTGTTCTTTGCCTATTCCGAATCACTGAAACAACCACCACGTGAAAGATTTCTGCCACACATAGGCTCAACTTTTGCAACATATCTGTTGATGCTGGGTGAATAAAAGCCTTAGCAAGTACCAGCAGGCTTCCCTGATTGCTCAGATGGTAAAGAATCTCCCTTCAAGGCGGGAGACTCGGGTTCAATCCCTGGGTCAGGATGAACCCCCTGGAGAAGGGAATGGCTACCCACTCCGGTATTCTTGGCTGGAGAATCCCATGGACAGAAGCCTGGCAGACCACAGTCCATGGGTTCGCAAAGAGTCAGACACAACTGAGTGACTAACACACACAGATAAAGCTTTCCCGCACTTTGGGAAGGTCCTGGGTATTGTCAAGTGTTGTGAATCTGCACCACCCTTCTTAGCTTCAGCTTTATCTCTAGAGGGCAGAAGTAGTAGAAGTAGTGGTCAATTCAGGTGGTTCCTGGGTACCAGTTGTCTCCCTTTCTGAAAATGGAAGTATTTCTTTGCATCCACCAGAATCTTCAGGTAATCTCTATTAGTAATCCAATACAAAAGATGAAAAGATACCTCTTCATTCTGAGAGATGATTAACAGCATTGTGGGCCCGACATCCAGCATTGTATTCATAACTTTAGGATGTACAGCTAATTGTTTGCATTTGGAAAATCAGATAAATATTTATATTTATAAACATTGAGACTGTTCATTCTGGAGTGTGTTTGAATATCTATAAATCAGAGGCAATTGAAGAGTTGAAATTCAGATTTCCTTTCACTTGCCTGCCAAGTGGCCTCAATCAGAAGTAATTTTCTCCATGAGGGCACAGAGAGCTCAGTCGTAAGCCTTTTCTAAGTAGATATTATTATTTGTGTCAAATTATGTGTGGTGATTTTTCTGAAGTGGACTTCTGTGCCCACTAATCCATTCACAGGAGGCTCCTTCATTCCTTCCCTCATCGGTGCTATTAATTGTGCTTGTGCTTCAAGTGTCTCTAACCCTCTTAAAATGTTAGTGTATAGCCACTGATTATCTGTAAGGTTTGCAATATAGAGAGTAGGGTGAGATCTAATCTTAAACCATAAATACTATGCATTTTAAGAGAAACCTTTTTGCCAGAGCCTGATTTGATAGCATAGCTAAAGAAATGGTTAGTAATTTCACATTTTAAAGTACAATAAATTATATCAATCTGACACGTGCTTTGGGCAAAATATACATTGGTTACTAAATCACCTTTTTTTAACCTGTTATAAATATTGACAGTGAGATCTCCTGTATTTTGAGCAGTGAACTCAGAAATTTCTTTTTACCTTTCATTTGGATTTTTGTAATTTGTTTTTGACAATAAGTGCTTCTTTTCAATTACATGCTTTGAATTGCAAATAGATAGATAGACAACATAAAATAAGACAGCCCCTGGAATACAGAACACTATACTGTCATTTAAGATCTTACCATAATCGTTGATAAATAAAAGTTATATATGATGTGGAAGCCTTTTTGACATATGTGTATATATATGAATGGCTTGGTTAGACACTTATTGAGCCTATGTCAATGTTTTTTCAAAATTTCACATGAGATTTTCCATTTATTTTTTAATAAAGTGATTAAATTTTAATTTAATGTATACTATAGGAGCCAAATTGTTAAGTCCTGGACTATTTTAAATAATTGTTCAAGTACATATTATCTTCAATAAAGACTTTTTTACGAATGTTAGAAAGTTTGCTCACATTTTATTAAAAAAAAGTATTTTAGTATTAATTTTATTCTAGTAATGTGCATGCACTTTCTTTATTAATATGTAGGCTTTTGTAATTGAAGAGCATACACAGTAAAAAAGACATTCAGTAAAATTTATATGAATTATTTAAAATATTTATTTTACAACTAGAGATTTATTTTTTGTTAACCAAACCCGAGTATGTATTCCAAAAGAAGTCTGGATTGTCTTGTCTGTTACATGATATAAACTGATATTAAGGCAGTTTCCTTTATAGATTGACTTGGTAAGAATATAAATTATGCAAATAATTAAATATTCATAATCAATTATTTTATTTTTGGTAATGTCTGTAAAAAAGACTTTCCTGGTTATTTTTGCTGGGAGGGTTTAAATTTTGGTTGATTTTTGGTAATCTGAGAAGAGCAGTAAGAGGTTTCTCAATTTTAAGACTAGATCTTTAAACATCTAAAAATAAAGTTATGTTAGTAGACATGAGCAGTTTCTGAAGGATTCTGTGTTTATGAGTAACCTGTTTTATAGTTTTACTTATGAAAGAATGTATTTATAATTACAAAAGAATGGTTTGCATAGTAGTGTGGTATAAAAGGTATTTTAAAATAAAATAGAGTTTTCATGTCAACTTTTTCACATATTAGCTTGTAGCCTTTTTCTGGTTAACTAACCTCCTGACCTTTACTTTCCAGATTTACCAAAAGAAAGAATAATAATTCCCATACGTACCTCACTGGGTTATTTTGAAGATCACATAAGAAAGCACTTTGAAAGTCCTATATGAGATACAAAAATGAAACGGTTTAGGTGTCTTATTTTGACCAAACTTGTTATTAAAACTAAGTATCTTGAAAAAATAAAAAATGGAAAATATTCTATTTTATTCCTTGTTAGACTTGCAGTTAATAATTCAAATTATTCAAATAACTGTTTTAGTGATTGTAATATTTTACCTTATTACTATTTTATATATTCCTTGCATGTCTTAGTACTTGACATAATTGTTAAAAGGTGAAAGATTATATATTACATGAAATAATGAACAAGAGATAAAAACTAATATGAGATCCATGGCTTTTGAATGCAACTGAGCACACATGGTTTTTTTTAATTCTTCACCTAGAATTAAAAAAGAAAAAGCACATTACCAGAGTGTTTGGAATTAGTGCGTCCTTTCTTCCTTAACATTAGTTATTTTGGAGAAAAGAAGAAAAAATAAATTTTAGAAGGGACAAAGAAACTCTGTAATAATTTTTTTTTTTTTTTTGGCTTGAATGTACCTTAAATTTAAATCCACATTTCCAAGAAGTAAGAGAAAGAGACTGCTTAAGCCTTTTAAGTATTGAGCCTGTCTGATGAGACTGCTGACATGAGTGACAATTAGTACAAATTACCATAATTGTGTTCATTGGATGAAATGCCACAGTGCTTCTTTAGGAGCAAATGCAGGCTTCCACTTAGTAAAATGAGTCGGATACTTTGATTCTTCTGGGCAGTCAGAAATTCACAATCAGCCATGTGGTATTTCCATGTCATCCACTTCAGATCCATCTCAACAACTACAGCCCACCCTTTCCTTTCAATAAAATAGGTCCATTAATGTAATGCACCTGACTCTCATTCACTCTAAGGAAGTTGTATTTTTATTACAGAAAAAGTATCACATAAATACAAATTACTTTTTTTTTCATTAGAAAACTACTTTTCATTTCAGAAAAAAATTCAATTAATTATGAATAGGGTTATGCTTTCATCAGGGAGAGAAATATGTAATTTTTTCTTCAAGCTTCAAACACATATAATGAAATCTTTTCTCAGAATCCACTCTTAAGATGGATTTTTAAAAGTATTGACTTTATTAAAATCTCAGTTCAATTAAAATGCATTCAATTACTTTAAATCTTTATTAAAATCTCAGGTAAAATTGTACAACAGTGTAAAAGAGACTTGTACTCTTTACCAGGCAGTTAATTCTAACAAATGAACATAAAGTGCACAGTTTTGCTCTTCAGGAGAGAATAAAAGAATAAGCTTTGGGCTTCAGGTTGGAGGTGGGGAAGGATGGGAGATGGAGGTTGCTTTCTATTTAGTAATTTCAGGAACAGGCTTCTTTCCACTTGTTACATTGCTCAGTAACTTGTTGACGTGGATGTGGCATTATTTTGTCTGGGTGCCCTTGGTACTACTTGTCCTTTCATAGAATACCTTATCCTCCTTCACCACCTGAATCAAAAAGACCCTGTTTAAGGATTTTATTTCACACTCTTCTTCAGATGTTTTTGGTACAGTGTCCCTCTTCTTTTTCAAGGGCCACTAGAAGATGCCATTGAAGAGGAAGAAGAAGAATGTCCATCAGAGGAAACAGACATTATCTCAAAGGGGGACTTTCCACTGGAGGAAAGCTTCTCCACAGAATTTGGGCCTGAAAATCTGAGTTGTGAAGAGGTGGAATACTTTTGCAACAAAGGTAATCATTAATGGCTGGGCGTGATATGTGAGTTCATTTACTCAGATGATTTTGTGTAGTTGAAAACTGCACTGATATACTGGAGGAAGAGTGTTCGTCTGAAAATGTGTACAGGATTTTTAAAATGCAATATTATTTTGAAAGATAAAAGAATTTTATAACTCATAAGTCATATTGTGTATTTAAATACATAGTTTCGTATTGATTGGCCAGTTGACTGAATATTTTCATGTTGCTTGGACAGTTGACTATAATATATTTAGTGTTCATCATTTATCCCTTCAACAAATATTGTTGAATGTCAGTTGTTTACAAGGCACTGAATTCATCATGGAGGGTAAGCAGGGAATGGGCCAGAGTCCCTATACAAGGTTTGAGCTCACTCCTTTTGAACACTGAATGCCTTAAGTGTTTGACATTGACTTTCAACATTGAGGATGGTGCTCTTTTTAGATACTGACAAATAAGAAAATACACACTCTTTCTCTCTCCTAAATATTCTTTTAATACACTATCATTGTAACAGAGGAAGAATCTGAGACACTGTATCTCAACCTATTTCCAACCTATCTTGACTTGGAGCCAAGTGGCCCTGCCAGTAATTATGTCCTCATTGATCATGTACACTCATTATTTAACTTGCTTTTCCAAAACTGAGTTTAAGGGTTCTTATGATTCTTTTAAATTTTTCGATTGATTGTTTGGCCTCCGCAAGTGAGATGGATCTTCTGTTACCTCCTGCACCAATGTATAATTTCACAAGTGTTCAGGTTACTTCTTTGGTTTTAGAATAGCTACTTTTATTGATTTTACCATGGTTGTTTCCCATAGGGCATGACTGAGAGTGTATGTCTATCTCTGTATGTCTGTTTATATTTCTATAAGCAATATTTTTTTGTTTTAGGCAGACAGAGAAACTATGGAAAGTGAGTTTTTACATGTTTGTGTGAATTTGATGATCAGAATTGATAGTCTAAAATCAAGAATGCTGATATATCATCCTCCCAAACTGCTAATATACATGTCTCAGCAGCCAACTATTTATATTTGATACTTATTATTAAAACCTCAGTATAACTTTCTCTTAATTCTGGCATGTTAGAAATAAAAGAAGTGAGCCATTTCCATCCCTGTGGTCCGTAGAGTTCAATACCCTAAAACTGTGGAGATGCAGTGACAACGCCAGCACTTGGTTTCACTGAAGTTCAGAAAACCTCTGACCATTAACTCCTGGAGACCTCAAGATGACTTTGTTACCTGGTCCTTGACCCCCACATCAGAGACTTTTAGTTGAAAACAAGAACAGTAGGGACAGAATAGACCTTTTTTAGTATTCACTTAGATTTCAGGCTAAATTAATATTTTCCCTTTTAGAACCATTTCTTGATGCTGCATAACCACAACAATACCTGGTAGAGCTAGATGGAGAGGAAGAGTTTTTAAATATGTTTGAAGGCATCCCATTTTCCATCTTGATCAGGAAATATACTTTTTGGCGCACTGCAGAGTACCTGCCTTACGTTGCAGGACTGCAATAAAGGAAGGAACCAATAGCTATTAAGAATCATTTATTCTTCTTACTCTTGTCCTTAAAAGACTTAGTGTATGGACTCAAGACTTTTGTCAATTTATTAATCCAGGGAGAGCAGTGATAATAATTATTAGATGTTGTTTACATTTGGTAATAATCATTGGTGATGGCCTGTGTTTAATGAAAGAATATATTGGGGTGGCAAAAGAAGTTTGTTCAGGTTTTTCTGTAAGATGTTACAGAAAACCCGAATGAACTTCTTTGCTCAACCTAATAGAACTTCAAGTTTTAAGTTAGTAGTTTCTTGGAAGAAAATGGACTTAGAGTGAAAGTGAAGTCGCTCAGTTGTGTCCAGTTCTTGCAACCTCAGAGACTATAGCCTACCAGGCTCCCCTGTCCATGGAATTTTCCAGGCAAGAGTACTGGAATGGGTTGCCATTTCCTTCTCCAGGGGATCTTCCTGACCTAGGGGTCGAACCCGGGTCTTCTGCATTGCAGGCAGACGCTTTACCGTCTGAGCCACCAGGGAAGTCCTAAATGGACTTATAGCAGATGCTTATTATAGGATTACATAATTATAGTCTCAGAATAATAACTTCCATCCATACTAAACAGAGTCTTAATGAAAAATAATGACAGGCCTTGAGGGACTAAAAAAAAAGAAACAAAACTGAATTACAATTCTTAAGAACATTGTTTAATAAACATTAACTGTTTGATAAATAATTGGAAAGTGGAAAAATATATCAAAGTAACATTTAATATATAATGTAGGTAACATGGGGCTTCCCAGGTGGTGCTAGTGGTAAAGAACCTGCCTACAATGCAGGAGACAAAAAAGATGCAGGTTTGATCCCTGGGTTTCGAAGATCCCCTGGAGTGGGCCATGGCAACCCACTCCAGTCTTCTTGCCTGGAGAATCCCCATGGATAGAGGAGCTTGGTGGGTTACAGTCCAAAGGTCACAAAGAGTTGGACATGATTGAAATGACCTAGCACACACATGCACACATAGGTAATATATTAAAAATATATAATTAATATATATTATACAAATAATTCTTTGTTTAATTTGAAGCTAGATAATAATGCTATGTGGGAATAAGAATTCTAATTTTGACATAATATTTTTTAGGATAAATACTACTTTACTATTTCAAACCACTGTTGCTTTATTTAATAGGAAATGAATTTCATTATTTTACTCTCATAAGTTGTGAGACCAGGGAATTCCCACTGAAGCAGTAAGAACTGGTGTGAAAGAGAGACAACTCTTTGATATGAATTGCATCCCCTTGAGGTCATACTGGGATTCCATTCATTTTTCATTTAAGTTGATTAACTGTAATAGGAAGAAAAAAATTTTCTCTCTGGAAAATTAGAATCTAATCTTTCTGCAGAAATTTACATATTAGTCTCAGTGACACATAATTATGTTTTATTGCCTGTTGCAGGGAAGAAGACAGATAGGTTTAAAAGAGTATATGTATTTAAATGGTTAATGATGCCAGTGTCATGATTAAAGAAGCATGTGAGAATTGTTATTCTGATGAAAACTATTTTTAAGTTGGGATCATTGATGAAACATACTTTTGCATATATTCTAAATGATTTGTGACAACTTAAACATTGTAAATATGTGTAAGAAAATGAATTGGATTATTTTGAAAGTTTCTTTGTCTAAAAATCTAGTCAAAATCACAATCTAGCAATGACATAGTTGCTTTACTGGGTTCCAGAGATAATCTTATCAAATAGGATAGGAATTTAAAAACTAAGATCACAAAAACATGGCTGGAGTATCTTGTTTTCCAAACAAGGTATTTTGACATATTGTCAGAGAAGAGTATTGAGATGTTCATATAGTTACAATACATCTTCATTTATATTTTAGCAACTGTCTTTTGTATAAAAGCAATCTATTGTGTTGTAACTTTCCTTTTTAGAAAAGAAGAAAAATTTCGACTTTCTGGAGACATAGCTTATCATGGGTTTAAGTTGCTGTTTCCTTTTGAAATTGAACCTCTACATTATACAGGATGTTTTCAGTGTTTAGAATAGTTATTTACTTATTATTGTGGCATTTTCCTCTGTTCCACATGAGTATTATCTATTCTCTTGTTGTCAAAGGGAAGACTCTTTTTTTTTTTTTACAGAAGTCTCAAAGTGTCTATTAATGTTAGTAAAGTTCCTAGTTATAAAATGTGATTAAATGTGATCCAAATCACTCTTATAATGTAATATTCCACATAAATGTAAAACAAGTTGGTCAGACTTTTGTCATCTTTAAATGTGTAGAATTTTTAATCACATGAATCTAAAGCCTAAATATTTACAATTAAAATGGAAAAGATCACTTTAATAAAACCTTGTTATAGTCATAGGGGGCCTAACATTTGAATCTGACAATTCTATTGATTCCTTTTTCACTTTTTACTTTGGGTTAGTTGCATATTTCATGTTTTTTGTTTTTCATCTTTGAAATGAATCAAATGAACTATGTTTATAAAAGATGCTATTTCAAAGTTGCTTTGATCCTTTTAGATTTTAAGAAATTTAGCAAAGTGTAAAGCACTGCCTTCAATGTGCATCACCCTCTTTGGTGCAGTGAGTTTAGATCACTTGGCATCTTGCCTTACCGTATCTCAGAGAGGAAGGAAACAAGCAAGAATTATTTCCTTGAATTTACAGATGACGAAGACATCAAGGCTGGGTCCATAAGTGCTGCACATTTCCTGTGGTACTGAAGTATTTGCTTCAGTGCCTTTTTTTCTGCCTTTGTTCTGGCTTATAGAATAAACATGGAAGAACATCAATGTTGGTTTAGAGCTGAGCAAACTAGTATAAATTGAAATATAGGTGTTCTGGAAAGCAACCTGGGGAGTTATGTCACTGCTGGCAGGTGAGGACTCATATATATCAGCAATTCTTGGATCAACTCAGAGACAGTCAATTTTATAAAGGAGGTGATATTAAAGCAGCTCTAAAACTGGCTTACTATTATTAATTATTTGGAAGATGGTTTCCTCACTGAAATATTTAAGTTTGTTAATGACTAATGTAGATAAACCTGTCTTGGGATACATTCCAGGAGGATGTCACATGGTATGTGAACAGGCAGAAAATTGCCAGGCCAGTATCATTAGGCTGTTAGAAAATGATGCTGTCAACAGGCAAGCAAACAACCACCCACAAACCACTGAAGAAACTATATATTAGTGAACTTTAAATTCTCAATAGTGATTTTCTGAAAAAGTTAACCAAGTTAACAAACTGGTCTCTGATGACATCATCTATGAACAAAGTCTGAAAGGGAAAAATAATGTCATTAAAGTTGATTTTGAAAGAAAAGCAAGTCTTTCTTATAGTCCTACTATCTAGATACAGAGAATGATCAGAGAGGTCACTGGGTGCAGTGTTTTACTTGAATAGATGAATTAGTGTTGGAGCTCTTCAATCTGGAAGAATTAGGGTTGAAAAAAGGGAGCATAATGGAAATCTGTAAAATAAGAAAACAGATACAGTGTAACAATGGGCATTCTCACCACATTCAAAAACATTTGACCCAGGTAATGTGCAGAAAGTAAAGGTTGTCTTTCTATATTTAAAAAGCTTTAGAATAGCAAAATGCAAAAATATTAAAGAAAATAGAATAAAGCCTGAGTTACTCAGACTTGGATTTAGCTCTAGCCCCAGAAGTAATTAATACCAAAGCAAAAACAAATATAAACAGATAATTAGGTTGGCAGAAGCTTCCAGTTCAGTTCCATAGATTGAATTAAGTACAACTCAACTTATATGTTAGGCATCTGCCATGTGTTGGACCCCTTTCTTGGTTCTGGGGATGC
Organism: Budorcas taxicolor; assembly: GCF_023091745.1. Taxonomy (NCBI): domain Eukaryota; kingdom Metazoa; phylum Chordata; class Mammalia; order Artiodactyla; family Bovidae; genus Budorcas; species Budorcas taxicolor. The sequence goes on along the minus strand of NC_068923.1, from coordinate 72,359,000 downwards.
AACAATAGACAAAAGTCCATCCCCACTCTTGAGAGACAGACAACAATCAAACTCACATTGTATCATATAATGGGTGATGCTGAAGATCGTGAAGAAAAACAGCACAGGTGGGGATGAGAAAATGCCATTGTGGGTGGGGGGTGTGTGTGTGTGCTGCACACTGCCTTATACAGAGTGATGGTAGGATAGGTGAACTTTGAGTGGAGACCTGAGGGAAGGGAGTGAGCTTCTGGTACTCCAGGATCAAATTGACTGTACCTGTGAGGCTAGTGTTGCAGGAAGCCAGAGGAGCTCAGCGGAGAGCTGGGAGGAAGTAGGAGAGGTATGGCCGTACCTGTGGAATTGACATCCTAGGAATCTCTGGGCTTCTTGTTGCTGTGGAAGGCTTGGGTAAGCCGCAGAGGAGAGCTGAGATATAACTGAGAGAAAGCCATGATGATGACTTCTCTTTACCTAGAGAAGAAAGGGCTGCAGAGAGTACAAGTGAAAGCAGGAAATGGAAGCAAGAAAATCAGTGAAGCTGTCAGGAAATACAAATAACTCCAACTGGAACCATCCCTTTAGCCACAGTCTTGATGAGACTCCATCTGTAGCTCGTTAATGCAGTTTCCGGAAGAACAGTTTAGGGGTGTTTGAAGCTAATGAGTCTCTTTGCTCCCTTCCACAACACCAGAGCTGAGTATATGTTCTCTATAAATTTTCACATCCTTGACTCAGAAAGATAGAGCCAGGAGGCATGAAAATCAGAATAATTTCATCACTGTACTTAACTATTTCTGCCAATGTTTCCAGACTCATGGGAATGTTCCTTTCCCCCAACTCTTGCCTTTCTTTCCATGGTTTGTGTCATTTTGTAGCTTTGTTCACAATTTAAGAATGGAGGAAAAGCCATATTTCTCTTTGGACTGTGATCAGTTAAAGCCTGGATTATTGGCGTTTGTCATCCCTCACCCCCATGTCAAGGTAAAGCAACAAAAAAATTATCTTAGATTCTTAATACTAGAAGAAGAAGAGCAAAAGCGGTTTCATAACAATTTGGTTAGGGGAGTAGTAATTACTTGTTTCTCACTTGATTCAGTCAAACATTCAGGCTATTTTGTTTCCTGTTTTCTTTTTACTTTTCATTTTGTTATTATTTTAGTTCAGAAAGTCTGTTTACATACAGTTCGTAAACGCTTTTCAGTCCGTTTGGTTTCTTTCTTCCTCATTTGTGCCTTTAATGACATGTTTTTGCCTCCTCTGATACTTGGGCAACTGGAATCGGAATCTGCAAAAGGCAGCTCTACCATAATCACTCTGAGTTCAGTCAGGAAGGAGATCTTTACAGGCAACTTGGTTCCTTTTTTCTTAACGGGATTAAGAAGCTGAGCTTTTTAAATTCTTGCATATAACATTGACATTTCCAGGGTGTGTTTGGACCAGGGAGTTCAAAGAGAAGGAATAAAAAAGAAAAGCCAATATGACTTTGTTTTTTACCTTGCTGGAGGAGCTGTTTGTGCAAATCGCCTATAAGCTTATTGACCTGAATCTTTGACTCCTTGTTTTCTCTGGATTTGGCTGGAGTGGAGACACTGATGGAGCCCTGATAGAGCTGATTGAACAGCCCCCAGCTTTGCTTGGCACAGACCTCCTTTCCCTTCTCCTCCACTTCCCCCTCCCTCCGCATGACATTATTGTTCCTTGGCAAACCCTCTGTTTTTCTGGATCTAGTACTCCTTTTTAAAAAATTTATTTTAAAATCATTAAATTTTTCTTGCATAACTCATCCAACAATGCAAAATGGAAAGTAATTCTTTTTTTTTAGAATATAGAAATAGAGGCTACTTGTATTTTCATCTCGTAAGATTGGAAAAAGGAAGAAATACCTTATGACATTGTGGTATCACTCTTCTGGCCATATTAAAATCCCGAAATATATTTTTTATTTGGAATCAGTTTGGTTTTTTTCCTTAAGCCACAATTACTAGAAAAAAAATGAAGGAACATTTGAAGGCAATTTGTGCTTTCAGGGGAGTTAGCATTTTCTCATTTTTTGGGAACCAGAGGGTGTTCAAATTTTGTTCATGGCTTAGTATTTTATTTGTAAGAATCAAATCAAATTTTATCTGTTTACCTCATCTTTGATCCCAGGTATATCATTATGAAAATTTCAACAAAATTAACATGATTGATTTTACACAATGTTGAAATGAGTCATGATGATATCATTTATATGAATTTTGTATGATAATATGTGCTATGTTTTTTCATGTGATAAAATAAATTCATTGTTTTTTCTGTGAGCAAACCATTAACGGCTCTCCATTGTGCAATCTACTAAAGGCATTTTTTAGATATAGTGAAACTTGATAAATATATAATTACATAATTATAATTTATGAAAGAATTTCATGTTGTAATATAGCATATTTTATTCTGCTTCTACCTGACTATATAAGATATTTAAGAGATAGATATATGCCTGTTTTGTTTATATCTTTATTTTATATCAACATCATTACTGTTAATAATAAAAACTGAGGTCAATATAAAACCATATGTACTCATTGAGAGATGTTGCCTTTTTGATTTTGTTTCTGCAAGTGAAAGACTATAAAACTTAGTGTAAGTTTGTTGTTTTCTCTACAATGTTGAAACTCAGGAGAAAAGAAAGAATTTATTTAATCTATTACTTTATATATGTAAAACTAGGCATCGGTATATTAGAAGACATCTGAATATTGATTGACTGTTTCTTTTATCTAGATATTAAATTAATCACTGATTTTAGCTGAATACTATTAAGGAAAACTGTATATTTTAAGCTCTTTTATTGCTGTATTTTCTCAGTGATATTCTGGGTAGAATGAAGAGCCAGTGTTTCTTGAAGGAAGTAGATTTGTTCAAGTAGTAATTATATAAACAGTTATTCTAAATTTAAAAAGTATTTTTCAATTTTATTTTGCTCAAATTAAAAAAAATATAAAACTGCATGCAGATCTGTACTAGTGTGCCAATCATTTACATCTACTAACTCGTTTTATTTTTCTATTCAAAGAAAATTACAAGAACGAATAGAATTAGGGAAGCCTGAGAAGCTAATTTATTTTAATCATATGGAATTAACATGGTTGACAACCTTGAATCCTACTGTTGGTCCCATAATAATTTGAGATAAAATGTTATCATTGTAGAGAAACTGATCTCTTGGAAGTAGCCATGTCTTTTCTGCTTTCTATTGCTAAACATCATAAATGATTCAAAAACATTTTCTTGGTACTCTGCACTAGCATTTTTTAGGTTTAAATCAAGGAAGATTTTCAGAGCTTTTAATCTTCTAATATAAAATTCATAGTTTCTTGTTAGTATGTAAAATTTCTCACAATGTTTTGATTATCATTTGAGAAGCAACAGGCAGTATTAAAGTATTTGCCCTTCCATTGCCTGATGGGATAATCTTTACCTCTGGTAGTGCTAAATGTAGAATGTGGAAAGCTGCCGTACGATGAATTTAATTATAGTAATATAGTCAGTCACTTTTTTTGTTGTTTTTAAAAGGTCAAGTAAAAATAAGGGAATGTGTTATACCAGTGAAGCAAATACTGATAACGAATGCAGATTGCTGTTTCTGCTTCTTTTTGTAGTTCAATGAGATTCCAGAGATTGGCACTGAGTCTACATACCAATTATAGTAATTATAATAATGGTAATAACAACTTCCATTTGGTGACTGCTCCTGAAAGTCAGGCATCTTGCTGTATATATATTGTTTCTAATCAACTTACTGTCCTGCAGGGTGGATGTTGTTTTCACCTGCAACTTCCAAAGCTTCAGTAACTTGGCCAAACTCACAAAATTACCAAAGGTTAGTACCAGATTCAAACCTAGGTTATGGTAGTTATAAAGATAGAGAGCTAATTTTGTTTCTGATGTCCATCATTATATAATCCTTATAGAAGGAGATGAGTACATCAGACGAAGCCTGGACATGTGAAGCGTTAAATTCACTTTTTCGAGGTATTTTTAACACTTATTAGACGTGATGTGTCAGTCAATATAAGGGCATATGTAAATACAAGAAACTTAAAAAGGGTAAATAAATACTTCAGGGGAATGCTTCAAAGATTTCTATTCTTTTGGTCCTTCCTTAAAAACTCTGTCCATATAAACCAATTTGCAGTAAGTAGAGTTGGCATTTCAGTAAAATGAGAGGGCTATATTGAAAGCTCTTTAGACTCATTATATTAACTGGATGATTGTTACTCTGATTTGGTGGCATGAAATAAGTCACAATTTCTCATTGTTTGTTTCTTGTGAAGTTGTTTTCAGGTGATTCAAAAGACTGGGCACAAACCAAAATGTGTGTGCTTGGGCAGAAGTCAGTAATAAATAGCAATAATGTTTACAAATCCATCAAAACTATTTGAATAGGAATTTCAGCCCTGTAAAAATCTTTGCAAAGTGAACTCTTTAAAACAGTTTGACCTTAACATAAAATAAGGCCAAATAAAAAGTGGAGAGAGGAAGGAAGGAAGAGGAGAAGAGAGCATTGTTTGCAGGGAAAGCTCGGGCCACTGTGAAAACTTTTCACTTTTCTGAAGGAAATGCAGTGCAGCAGATGGTAAGAGTGGAAGTGAGATAAACATAGGAACTGGAAAAATAAGCGATACATTCTAACAGGTTCTGTATCAAAGATCTGGAGAAGTAGAAAGATTAGACAAGAAACTGTTCTGAAACTTGACAGTAGCTGTATCTTACCCAGTCTTAAACGCGCATAGCAGAGATGGAAAGTGGAATTGCACAGACAGTAGGCTGTGATTATATTTTTCTGACAGTGAGAAGGGAAGGTCTTTTTAAGGATTATTTTTAAAGATAGAGATTTATCTAGGTGGAAATCTATAGTATAGATGTATAAAACACTTCACTTCTTGGCTACCTGTTTAACAATGGGATTTGATGCAGCCTTTGTTCTTGCTGTAAAATTAGCACAAGATTCTGTAGTTTGGGTCTTAGATAATCTGTTCTTTTCTTTTTCTTTTTCCAATTCTTTTTATGTTCCAGGCTAGTTAACTAATACTGAAATCTATGTTACCTGTTTCTGGTTATGGAAGTGGTATGTGTAAGTGCCTGTAAGTGACCACACGCATACAGAGGCAGAAAGGGAAATATATAAAAGAATGTTTTTATTTCTTAAAGATGAAGTCATCTACTAAAGGAAGGAAAACATATTTACAAGTGAGAAAAGGGAATATATATATAAAGAGTGGAGGAAATGTTAAGTTTGGGCTGATTAAGGAAGCATCATAGTCATTCTTAAGCTTCCTATGACATTGCACGTCATTGCAATATGGAAACTGATTCACCAGCAAGGATCTGCCTCATTTAAGCCTATGTTCTGTGCACCTGTATCTTGACCTAGTGACTGACAGTGAAAGAGAATACCAAAATATAGTAGCTCAACAAGAAATAGTTCTATAAAAATATAGTGTTACTGACAATAAGAAAACAGGCTAATATCCTAAGGGAAACCCAATTTTTATGAAAAAATGATGTTTTCTCTATAATACTGTCAGTTTATGTCGGGGAACTTTTTAAGGTGCCCCCCCAAATCAGATCATTAGTAAAAGGAATAGATTTTGACAGTTTACATAAAATGCATACCTTCATATTTATTGCCAAAATATTAAATTTACTCATTCACCTTTTAAATTTATTTATCAATTGTTTAGTTAGTTTGCTGTGGTATAACATGGCTTCAGAATTCCTCATTTCCTTCCAAGGCCCTACACCTAATGTTGTAATTACAACTTTGCATTCTTCTTTTAAGGAGAGGCCTCTCCAATTGAATAAGCTTCAGGCCCCACAAGGCCTGCATCAACCTCTGTTCGTACCTTCAGTAAATATGAGTGATCTTATAGGAGACAGCAATGATCAAGAATGTTGTTTGCTTTCAACTTGCTAATTTTTGAAAAACCTTGAATAAGATTCCTAAAATTTCTTGGCATTTATGGTAGATATCTGAATTTCAAATCTGCTATTATTCTAGGATGGGTTGCCCTGAGCATAAAGAGAGTATAAATACTCATGGAAACACTGTATTAAAACATTCTTCCATGTTTCTGAAAATCTAGGCAGTGCTCTGGATGTTATCTCTGTTTTTCTTGTGTTATCAGCAGCTAAGGACCTCTTGCTGGCCCTGAGGGAGGAGATGCTGTGGGAAGACCTTGTGGTGAAAGGAGTTTGAATGGATCGCTTGATAACATGGCTTCCCGGGTGGCTCAGACAGTTAAGAGTCTGCCTGCACTTCAGGAGACCTGGGTTCAATCCCTGGGTTGGAAAGATCCCCTAGAGAAGAGAACAGCTAGCTACCCACTCCAGTATTCTGGCCTGGAGAATTCCATGGGCAGAGGAGCCTGGCAGGCTACAGTCCATGGGGTGGCAAAGAGTTGGACACGACTGAGAGACTTTGACTTCACTTGATCACACACTGGGACTATCCCTAGTTGTGGAAGCTGATTATGGATTTGAGTTTGGAGAAGGCTGATGTAACCTAGAATACTTGCCCACCTCCCCAGATATGGAAACTTCATTAGGATTACATTCAGCTGTAAGAATAGGTTCCTGAAAGTTTCCCAGGACTCTTCCACTTATAATCCATTGTCGGGAATTTATTTTTAACTTAAGGAGTGGTCCACCTCATGAAAAGAGAGGGTGGGAACGTGTTGCTCATTATCAGGTGACCACTCGCCCACCTGTAAGTTCTGTTACTGTGGAGCATTTCCAGCTTCAAAGGCCATTGTTTTTATCTTTGCTTGATTACTGGGGTAATGAATAACTCAAAGCATTGTGGCAGTCAGTTCTCACCACATGCATGTTTTTTTCCAATCCAGTAAATATTTATTGAACACTTGCTATACTAGACATTTTGGGCCATGCTGTGATTACTATGTGAGTAAATGCAGGGAAGATCTTGGCTATTTTGGAATTTACATTCTAGTGAGGAGGCAGACATTAATAAAATAATCACAAAAGTGGTACAAGGTGGTTTGAAAGAGTGAGGAAGGTTAAAATGTTCCTAAGAATGTGACACTTTAGTTGCTATCTAATGCTGAATTAATTATGTAAAACAAGTAATAGGGTTCCAAGCAGAGGGGCAGCATGGCAAAAGACTAGTGAGCTTGCAGCTTGTGGTGGAACCACAGTGGGACTTGACACAGATGAGAGATGTATGGGCCAGAGAGATCAGGAAGAACAATGATCATAGGGTGAAGGACAGGAAATAATGAGAGGAAGCATAGGAAAGGGAGATAAATACTTTGAAAATGGAGCATTACAGGCAAATCTGAGCTTCCCATAAACATGGTATAGAGAGAAGATGAAAAAGTAAAGTATATATAATTTCAGTGGTCATGCAGTAGAAAAAAACAGGGTTTATCAGAAGAAATAAATGTTATCCCCTATTTGTGAGCTGTGAGAGTCATTTATCATCATTAGGGTATTTGAACTACTGTTGGATAAAGGGCATTCAGATAGGGACCAAAGTTTTTGTTAGCTGCCGTCCCACAATATGCATTCTCCATTGGTCTTGGCTTTTTGGATGTGTGGTGTGAGTAAAGTCTTAATTATAATGAGTAAATTATATTGTGGCGATGGAACACTGTGGTAATGAGTGATTGCTTATGACTCATATTCCTACATGGATTATGAGAAAGCAGAAGCCTCACTGGGGTGAATTGTTAAACAAGAAAGAATAAACAATTAGATTGTATGGAAAATGGTATTCAAAGATCATAACTTTCTCAAATTGGTTTGATCTTTCTGTGTAGACTAGGTTTACTTGTTAGGGAGACAGTTTCAGAGATTGTGAGCTTTGGTTTTACTTTTCGTTGTTGACAATGATGATGATGGTGATGATGTTGATGTTGGTGATGATGATGATGGTGATGGTGATGGTGATGTTGGTGATGATGATGGTGATGATGGTGATGGTGATATTGGTGATGATGATGGTGATGGTGATATTGGTGATGATGGTGACCGTGGTGATGGTGATGATGGTGGTGATGGTGATTTGGTGATGATGATGGTGATGATGGTGACTGTGATAATGGTGATGGTGATGATGGTGGTGATGGTGATTTGGTGATGATGATGGTGATGATGATGATGATGATGGTGATGATGGTGATGTTGGTGATGATGATGATGGTGAAGTTGGTGACGATGGTGATGTTGGTGATGATGATGGTGATAATGGTGATGGTGATATTGGTGATGTTGGTGATGATGGTGATGGTGATGTTGGTGATGATGATGGTGGTGTTGGTGATGGTGATGGTGATATTGGTGATGATGATGGTGATGATGGTGACCATGATAATGGTGATGGTGATGATGGTGATGATGATGATGGTGATGATGTTGATGTTGGTGATGATGATAATTTCCTAAAGGGAATGCTGGGTTTGAAGCTTGAAGACTGAGGCCAGAAAACTGAAAGTTAATGGTTTCTTGATGGCTGAACAACAGATCCCTGAATAGGTCAATTACAGTTCAGAGTATTATCATTTACAGACCATCAGGCCTTACTTTGTCTCCTCTTTGGAACAAGAAATGGCTTAATTTTGTAGAATCCTCCTCTGAACGGAACATAGTAGTTGCAGTGGCTTTTCCTTTCAGTTGCAGTGAGGGTTTTGTTGTTGTTGTTGTTGTTGTTGTTTGTTCCTTTGATTGGTTTGGTTTGAGGCAAAGCAGGGGAAGAGAAAATAAAACTTATTTAAACATAAACTTTGAAATATGTATTTCAGAAATGTCTTTTAAAGTAAGATGCCTCCTCTACTTGCTTGTAAATGTTCTTGTGAGAAATAACGAGGAGTGAAATTTCTTGAATGATATAGTGCTGAATATTTGCCTTATTTTATCTCATGTGGAAATTTCCCTTATGTTCCAAATCTTAAGTAAACTTAAACTTTTTCCATAGAGGCTGATACTGATGTCAGGAATAAATATTCAGGACTGTAGAAAGAATTTATAAACCACTGTTCTTTCTTCCTAAGTTATCAATGATTTCAATGTGACCTTTATTTGATACAGTTACCATAAACATTAGTATTTTCAACAATTTTCCCTTACTAGCTATAATAAAATGCCACAGATATTACAGTGGTCATCTGTTGACTGTAGAGACAGTTTCTTTTCAGAATAACAGAATTAGCCCTGGACCATTGTTATCAAACATTTAAGGATTGTTTCCTGATCTGGAGTCTAAAAATTTATAATCAAATAAATGTGGATTCTGTTTTTTGATCTGTTTGATTCATATTCTGGGGTATGAAAAAGGAAAGGAGAGTTACAAGGAAATCGCATGCATTTAAAAATGTTTGTGTACTGAATGTAACTATCCAGAACACAGCAAAATCCTACATTTTCTTATATATTTATTGTAAGTCAAGAGGGACTTGAGACAGGCATATTATAGGGATCCACAGAATAATGGATGTACTCTATTCACACCATTGAAATGTTTAGATTTTATTTTTAGACATTAGCAAAAAAAGGGTAACAATTGAATGTTTTTATTTTTTGTCTCTGGAGATGTAACAGTGTCTGTAATTTGGCAATGTAGAGTTAATTTAACATGACACCTCTGTTTGGATAATCTATAACCAAACAATTGTTTTAAGCCAAACAACATTGTGGAGGCTATTAGGCAAAGCAAACACAAACTGAATCTTAAACTTAAATGTCCTCGCCCTTCAATACAAGCTGCAGTTTTCTGTTTTTGACTGTTACAGTCCTTTAACCAAAGCTATCTTGTCTGATGATAAAACCATAAGTGTATGAAGCTCACACATTTTTCATCTCTTTTATGACCTTATCTTTCATGAGCGGCTTCTGTGAAGGTATCCTAACTATAGGAAGCACCTGGAAAACATATGTGATATCTATTCTCTGATAAGCAGTTGTGAACAAGAAAGTAGATCTGTCATTTCTGAACTGTTCATTGTTAAAAAATACTTTGATGATTTAGCTGATTGCAAAATACATTATAGGGATGACTAACAGCTACAGTAACACTCCTAGTCAAGAAAGTTCAATAGTTTCATTGTACAAGAATTTCTATAAGAGGTTAATATTGATAGGAACTACATGGATTAAAAGAGCAGGATTGAGAAAGGCTGTTTGCCTGCATGACTGCTTTCAAACACTGCTGCTATTTTGTGCAGAAAAAGTGACTGCCTCAGAACGTGGCAAGTCTTTAATTTCTCCAGGAATGTCTAACTTTCAGTGGAAAGGTATTTATTTGTGTTTTGAAATGATTTTTGCCTTGCAGATAGAGCCACTGCTTTTACCACCTTGCCAACAATACCTGGTGTGGAATCAAAAGACACTGTTTCCTATGTTCCAAAGACTATGTTCTAGTGCATTTCCCTGAGTCATTTGTGATGTTTTATAGTGCTCAGCAATGCCTTCCATTTCCTCCTATAGGGCTTTCATTGATTCTGAAACCTTAACTAAGAAAAATGGAAGGGCCCACAAAATATGTATGATATCTTTTAAAAGAGCAACAAAAGAATTTAATCTTGCAATGGAAAACCATTAGCCGCGTAGCCATAATTTCAGAAATATTGTAGATTTTGTTACCATTTGACATTTATTCCATTTCATCATTTACGAATTGGTCTCTGGATGTATATAGTGGTTATCCCATTAAATGTGTTTGTGCTTTGCTAAAAATATACTGAAATTTCTATTTAAAAGCATGTGAATAAAGAATTTAGCAAGTAAATGAATGGATATCAAATGGATTTCTAGCTCTTTCTATAATACTCGTCCTAGCATCCTTTTCTCTCCCTTTCTTCTTCCTACCAACAAAGCTTTTGAAGCAGTATCTGAACAAATTTGTCATTATCTTAGCTATTAATTATTCATGCCATTTTTTCATAAGCTGTTCTAGAGTGCTGCTTTCAAACATATAAGAATCAAAATTGGATAAAAGTTAAAAAAAAAAGATGGTCAATGAAGTCATTCCCATTCAAATCAAGAAGAGGCTGAAATTGGGTTAATATCAAAATAAAGTTCTATTTATAAATTTTCCATGAGAATAAATATTGATAGGAAAGAAGCAAGTCTCCATTGTGAGGGGAAAATACTGTTTCTTAAAGTAATTTAGAGATTTCATATTCGATTAAATTATTTTTTAATCATTTCATTTTTCATTAGTAAAAAGATTAAAAATGAATTAGGTGAAAACATTACCATAAAAATGAGAGCTGGTTTCCTGAAATAAACTTAAATGATGAAAGGTTTAAAAGTTGAAAAATGTGACATATCTTAGTTATTAAATAGTGCTGAAAGCAATTAATTAGTAAATGTAATGATATTGCAATAGGTTATGCTAAAAAGTATAAAACCAAAATCTAATTTTCTAACTGCACAGTGAGCAATGGTTATTGATTAAGCATTTCTGTATAATTTGATTTTAGCAAGTTCTAAGTAAATAGTACACCTAAAATAAAAATGAAGAAACAAGGCTTATATATGATGAGGAGAAAGCAGCTATCTTATCACACCTTGCTGTCTTTGTTGCTAGACCTCAATTCAACTATAATATCCTAGTGGATTTGGAGTGTGGTCTTTGGAATTGGACTGACTTGGAATCAATTCTTGGCTCTGCTACTTAACAGCAGTGTGCTTGGGCATCTTCTCACATATCTGCCTATTGGTTTACTCTTCTGAAATATAGGGATAATAATACATGGCAGAGTTGTTGATGTGATATGATGTTCATTTAACTAGGTCTGTATGGTGCCTAAGAAATAGTAGCCATGTTTAAGTTCCATACTGAATCTGAACTTTGTGACATTTTCTCTTCTTTATTCATCTTTATGATTTCAGTATTTGGCACATAGCAGACATTGAGATAAATATAAATTTAATTCTGACCCATTTTTTTCTATATCTAAATATTAATATATCATTTCATATGATACTCTTATGCTTTTGGTCATTTTTCCATTTTGGGGTTCTTTAAGAAAACACAAGTAATTAGTCAATGACTTTTATTCTTCTCACTCAGGATTTATTTTTATTAATGTGATGCATATTGTACATTTAATCAGTTTCATAAATGGTTTAAAATAATTGTAAAATGTAATTTCTTTAGAGCTGTTAATTGTATACTATCAGCTATTTTCGAGTGCTTCTTTACTGAATACTCTGCAGTGTTTATTTTCAGTCATTTTCTAATTATACGTGCTGCATAATGAAACAAATTAGATCAAATTGTTCCATGAATCAGGATTATCAATACTGAGTATTGCTGCAGATGTTGGCCCAAGTTGAAATCTAAGCTCTACAGTTTTGATTTGGCAGTTAAGTGATATTTAATGAAGGTATTTTGTTATATGAAATTACTAGTTCAATCAAGCCCTTAATAGTTGAATGATAATATTTTCATTTTGAGTGATTTACTAAAGTTCTGTGTGTATCAAATGTCTGCTGAGATTTGCAGTCATCCTGCCATCTTCTTTTCCTAGTAGTTACTGATGAAAATGATCATGGGTGAATTTGGCCCATACTGAATGAGGGAAAGGACTTCTTTCAGTCAACCATCAAACAGTAGGAATATTTCTTGAATTGTCTCTTGTTAGCATCTTGAAACTCTGTCTAGATCCTATTTTTGCATCACTGAAATGTCTTTAGTTTCACCACCTTCAAGCTGCCATTTTTCCTGCACATTAACTTAAGCTGTTGCTGCTGCTGCTGCTAAGTTGCTTCAGTCGTGTCCAACTCTGTGTGACCCCATAGATGGCAGCCCACCAGGCTCTGCCGGTCCCTGGGATTCTCCAGGCAAGAACACTGGAGTGGGTTGCCATTTCCTTCTCCAATAATCTTTTTCTTTGGGGAAGTGGTTCTCATTTTTAATTTGGAAAAAAAAAAATAGTTTTTAAACATGGAGCCCCTGGACATGAAACCTACAGAGTTCAGACTCATTTAAGATTATGCCTCCAAATTTCAGATATTTTATTGATTCCTTTTTCTGGGAAGCTTCCACGACACCAAGTTTTCATTAAATGTCATGCCTCTGTGCTTCTGTCACCATGGACTGCTCATTAACTGCATGAGATTGTGGTCTGTTCATTCGTCTCTGTCCTAATCTACAGGTTGTATGAGAGAAGGAACCATCTTTGTTTTGTATCCTTAGTGCTCAGAGACTCAAAAGTAGTCTTTTAATCAGTTAACTAAGAATGTTTTATATCACTTCTGTCTAATAAAGATAGACAGAATAGATAGATCCATAGATCTGTCAATTCTTTTAACTTCTAAGTATTGTGATTACTCTTCAATATATTCTTCCACACATACTTGTTTCTTACTGTGTTTCTGAATACTTTTCCTTCCAAATATGTAATTTGTCAAATGAAGTATTTTAGAGTAGACTTAATTCCAGTCTCACAAAAAATTTTGTGAAGGGATGTCTGGGATGTGAGTTAGATTGTTATTACAGATTAAGTGAGGGAAAACTCAAGGACCACAGGTCTGACAAAGTGTGTTCATAGAAAATAAATATGTGTTCATTACTGTATTTGTGTTACATGATCATGTCAGTTCCCCAATGCTTCTCCGTCTTCAATAGGAAGGTAGAACTTCAAAATTAATTAGAAGGTTCTCCGTGGTCAATGTCATTTCATGCTTTTGGTCTCTGAATTTCTATATCTTACGTGATCTCATTTAGAATTATTCATGGACTACCCTGGTTATTTTTGTCAGTGGCAACCTCTCTTATGCATGCGGGGTGTCTCCTTAACTAGATTATATGGTTCTTAAGAGAAAGCTTCTTTTTGTTTTTCATATATTTCATTGCATCTTCAAATATATGCCTTGTCAATATTAATTACTGATTGAATTTTGCATAGCAGTGTTTTCAACAATTAAAATGTAATAGTAAAAGTCAGGAAGATTTACTTCTCTCTGTGTATGCAGAATGATATAAATAATAACTGAATATAATACTTACCCAAGTAGTTATGATGAAAATTTTACTCTCTGTTCTCTGGGTCCTTGGATGTGTGATTTTTAACAGTGTAGTCTCATGCTTAGTTTTTTATCCATCTCTCTATGACTAAAATTCACCTATTTTAAGGTGTATGTGTTCTTTCTTCAACTAGTGGGATGGGGAGGGCGTAGGGAGACAAGAAAGGATGTTTTCGAAAGAATACCAAGCTGATAGGAGACTCAAATTTAGCCCCTAACCTTTTACAAACTGCTGATTTGGGTGGTCTTCATGATGCCTCTCTGTGCTCCCCCATAGCCCTACTGTTCTGCTTGTTAGGGGAAGGAGATGGCTGGGAAGCACTTATTGCTGAAGCATGAGAAGGCTTAGGGGAGATTCCCCATGTGGAAATAAATGTTGTAGCTCTAAGACTGTAGATAAGTCACCCTCTCTGTACATCAACTTCCTGATGGGTGAGCTTGTGTTATTTGGGCTACATGTTCTCCAAAGTCCCCTGTGATGCTCACATCTCTGTCTCAAGATCACAAGATATGAGAAAAGTGCTTAGAAGGCATGGATGTTGTTTAAAATGTATAGGTTGATGCTGTAGTCTTCACTGTTGGTGGAGGGGGTGCATTTTCCTTTGTAGACTCCTCTGCACCCGTGCCTGGAGTTAAACTTCCATTCAGTCTGTGGAAAAGCAAGGAAAAGGTCACTCACCTAGGTGGTAGATTCTAGTGTGAATTAGAGTCCCCATGAAAAATAGAGCTTTGGTAAAGTCAGTATCAGTTCAGTTCAGTTGCTCAGTTGTGTCCGATTCTTTATGACCCCATAAAATGCAGAAGCCAGACTTCCTTGTCCATCACCAACTCTGAGAGCTTGCTCAAACTCATGTCCATCGAGTTGGTGATGCCATCCTACCATCTCATCCCCTTCTTCTTGTCCCCTTCTCCTCCTGCCTTCAGTCTTTCCTGGAATCAGGATCTTTTTGAATGAGTCAGTTCTTTGCATCAGGTGGCCAAAGTATTATTGGAGCTTCAACTTCAGTATCAGCCCTTCCAGTGAATATTCAGGACTGATTTCCTTTACGACTGACTAGTTTGATCTCCCTGAAGTCCAAGGGACTCTAAAGAATCTTCTCCAACACCACAGTTCAAAAGCATCAATTCTTCAGTGCTCAGCTTTCCCTAAATTGGGTCAGACATCCCTGGTGGCACTCCAGAAGATTTGGTGGTACAGGATATTGTTTTAAGTAACATTGACTTAGTTGGTAACAAAGTTTTCGGGTTTCTTAAATTCTTCCAATATACTAAAAGGCCATTGAGCGTCCTCATGTGTAGAGGCTGAGAACCAGTCCTCTTTGTGTCTGAGAAGTGAGAGCTGGTCTCTAACCCTGATCTCCCAATTGGTTGGTGCATCTGTGTTTCATGTGAGCTACAAAAAAAAAGGAGCACAGCAGATTCAAACTGTTACCTTACTACTGAGCCTTTGTGCATACATCTCTTATGACTCTCTGACCGTGTCTTGCACTCAATTTATGAACTTGCTCTCTATAATGAGTTTTATACTCCTTTCAAAAAGGTATTTTTCTGTATATATCCTACTATGCCTACCATAGTTCCTTAAACCTGGTAGATGCTCAATAAACATTTTCTGGAGAGGATTTCATTTTGATAATCCAGAGAAGAAGAGATAACTCACTTTTCAAAGAGCCTTTAATTCCAGGCATGGAGTTTGGTGGTATGGGCATGTGTTTGATTCTTTGTTACCCACCAGAGGCAGCACTTCTCTATTAGGGAAATTAAGTTCAGCAGAGCTGTCACTGGATTTCTGCATTGTATTTCTTTACTTTTATTTGACTTTTTAAAATGATTTTTTTTTGTGAAGCTATATATAGAAGTGAATGTAAAATTTATGGAGTTTAAACTTTAAAACTCATATTAACATCATACTACTGTCATTGTAATATTAATTGTTTCCTGAAAATTTTGTATTTTCTAGGTTACTGTGAAAGATTTTAAAAATTCAATGTATAATTTATAACAATATAAATATTTAAGTACTATTAATATTAGAGATTTAACAATTGTGTGAAAAATAGTTATTGAATGCTTCAAAGGGCAAGCAATTTGACTTTAAAAATTTAGCATTATTAGATTCAAGGTTTAGTTTCCCTATTTTTAATTTGTATTCTTTTCATTTTTGTCATCGCATCACATTTTTTTGTTATTCTGTTTTCTGATTTCTCTTATCCTTATAAATAGGAATGTTTAATATTATTGTTTGCACTGTAT
This sequence comes from Budorcas taxicolor, assembly GCF_023091745.1. Taxonomy (NCBI): domain Eukaryota; kingdom Metazoa; phylum Chordata; class Mammalia; order Artiodactyla; family Bovidae; genus Budorcas; species Budorcas taxicolor. The sequence goes on along the minus strand of NC_068923.1, from coordinate 72,342,731 downwards.
TAAAGTCAGTTATTTTTCTTTAAAGCAGTAGTTCAGTTCAGTTCAGTTCAGTCGTTCAGTCGTGTCTGACTCTTTGCGACCCCATGAATCACAGCATGCCAGGCCTCCCTGTCCATCACCGACTCCCGGAGTTCACTCAGGCTCACGTCCATCGAGGCAGTGATGCCATCCAGCCATCTCATCCTCTGTCGTCCCCTTCTCCTCCTGCCCCCAGTCCCTCCCAGCATCAGAGTCTTTTCCAATGAGTCAACTCTTCGCATGAGGTGGCCAAAGTACTGGAGTTTCAGCTTCAGCATCATTCCTTCCAAAGAAATCCCAGGGCTGATCTCCTTCAGAATGGACTGGTTGGATCTCCTTGCAGTCCAAGGGACTCTCAAGAGTCTTCTCCAAAACCACAGTTCAAAAGCATCAATTCTTCGGCGCTCAGCCTTCTTCACAGTCCAACTCTCTTTGTTACATTATCATTTAAAATGAAGGCACTTACAAAATTAGACCTTTTGCTTTTAAAATGTGGTCATGTTAGTATGTTTCTCATTCTTTGCCGTAAGTATACTTTTGCTCAAAGTATATTACATCATTTTTCTTTTTTACGTGAAATGAAGGCATGATTTTGCAAACTAGCTGTACTTATTCAAGAACAAATATAGGTTTATAGCTTTCTACATTGTGAAGACTTGTGTGACTGGCCCATCTTATATGATAATCATTCAATTATGACCTTTTTATACCCATTTTAAAAATAAATACAAACACATTTTAGTAAGCTTAATGATGGAGAAAAAGAAAATATTCAAAATAACTCACTTTCAACCCAGACACAAATATGTCTTCTCTGCTGCATCTTGCCTTTATAAAAATGTAATTTGGAAATAAGCAAGTTACAGTTTTCTGTATTGAAAGCAGTATAAAGAATACATATAGATTTTCATTTTCTTCTTCTGTCTAATACTAATAATTCCAAATGAAAAATTTTATGGAAATGTTTTTAGTATTTATAGCAGTTTATTTATTTATGACTAATGTTGATTTTATTTATTATAAAGCCATAATAGTTATCAAAATGATTAATCATAGACCTGTGTTCAGTATAATGACCATGTATGTAACAATTATATAATTAAACATATGCTAAGGACATCCCTGTAGGAGGATTTGAATGTCAAAGAGAGGGCTTTAATCACGTCTCCTTCTCTCTGTATGTTGCTGTTTTCCAGGTGATGATGAAGGAGTCCAGGAGACAGCAGAATCAGATGGGGACACGCAGTCAGAGAAACCAGGGCAACCTGCAGTTGAGACAGACGACTGGGATGGACCAGGTAGGACAAAAATGTAAAATCAACCATCTGTTGCTACTATCCACTTTTTTTTCCCCTTGAATTTGAATTAAATAATAAAACTCTTATACTCTCATCTCTGATTTTAAAGACTTTGTGTGTATGTTTGTTACACAGAAGGCTGAATAAATAACATCATTTAAAGAAGATTTTATCTTTGGTAAACCAGTGTAAAAACCAGTGTTACCTCTACTTGAAGTTTTCATCTTTGTTTTCTTTTGTATTAATATAAGAATTTAGTCAATTCTACTTGTATTTTCTTTGAACAGAGATCTTTATGCTATATCCATCTTTAAACTGGTCATACTTTTAAAGCTTCAAACAATAACAGTACTCCAAAGAAATTCATTTAGTTTAGTCATGTTGTAAGTCATAGATTCAGTCACAGTATGTGTTTAGAAGTTTAGAAAATGTTAACAGATACTCCCCTTTGATTCAAGATTTTGGTAACATTTTCACTTTTACAAATGAGAAATAAATTCAGTTTTAAAGACCTTGATATTTAATCATTTCAAGAAAAAGAAAAACTAATGTAAAATACTCTAAAACACCAACATCATTTTATAAATATATATACAGTTATAAGAACCCTGTGGATAAAAAACATTTATGCCAACTTTATTTGGTGCCAACTAATTTGAAGTTTATGGTATATTTATAAATGGAGACTATTACATCATAGGGCTTAAGGATATAGACGAATTTTGAAATCGTTTTAGTCATAATTTCCAAAGCAGTAACATTTTTCATTAAGAAAGATCCCTATATTTCAATCACATTTTCACCCTTGCATGACTTTGCAAATTGCTCTCTGTTGTGCATGAAGAAGAGAGGAACTCCAGTGGTAATTTTCTGAGACCAGCAGCTGGAAAATATAATGCAAACAAAAATGAAGATACAGTATATCTGATTATTATGATATCATTTCTAATGTTATTTATGCCATATGCAAATATTTGTATTCTGTATACTATAGCATAGTGTTACACAGGATTTTGGATCAAAATGTATTATATTTAAAGTACTATATTACCAAATTTTAAGCATTTGAAAGAAAATGTGGACATGTGGCATTTTCACCTTTTCGCATAATACTTCTGTCTCAATATAGATAAGAATTCCCTTGATTAAAATAAAATAAGAAACCAACTTTGGAAAAAAGTTTTTGTCCTTGGAGATTACATTTAACTTAAAAAGGTGGGCAGCTTTACGTTGTATGGTTGTTCATTCATGGAATTGGGTATGTATCGGCTACTTAGAAGACTTTTACATTTAGATTAGATGGCCTTTCTGGTATGCCTACCTGCAAAGGGTACATTCTGGATTCTCTCAAAGGGGCAAACTTGGAGGTGGCTGGTTTTCCTCCTCGCTCAAGACCGAGGCCCACAGTGTTCACAGTGACTTGGAAGTATGTAAGCAAATTTCAGAAGGGTAGTGAATTATTAATCACATACTGAACACCCAGTGCTACCTTTTTCAGGAATATTTTCCAGAAAGAAAGTCATATGTTAGGTAAAAAAGGAGGGGAGCAAGGGTAAAGCATGATAAAATTTTTCACATCTGAGTTATTTAATGTACTTAATGTATCTGGTTTTATTCAGCTGATATCAGTGAAAATGTATATACTCTTTCTGTGGCACGGTTGAATATGAAAAAACTTTAAAGGAAAAATGTGCACCTCCAAGCAGGTATACCTAGAGGAAATCCATCCTTTGTATGTTGTAAAATCAGTAACACATTTTTCCCTATAGGTGTTTTGAAAAATAAAGGGGAGTTTATTATTTTGACATCCTCTGATTAGTGAAGTTGATTCATAACAAAAGATTACCTATTGGACATGTATCTTTTAATGTATAACATTCCTCCAATCAGGAGAAAGTATACAGGATGTTTCTGGACTTTTCCTTTTACATGAATAGTGATTACATCAATCATGCTCACACTCAGTTGTTCAGTCATGTGTGACTCTGCAACCCCTTGGACTGGAGGCCGCCAGGGTCCTCTGTCCATGAGATTTTCCAGGTAAGAATACTGGAGTGGGTTGCCGTTTCCTCCTCCAGGGGATCTTCCCAGCTCACAGATTGAATCGTCTCCTGCATCTTCTGCAATGCAGGCAGATTCTTTTTACTGCTGTGCTCCGGGGAAGCCTAATTACATCAGTATTTTTACCCAAATTTTTGTTTTTCAGAAAAACTATTGGTATTTCACTACTGTATTCAGCTCGCTTGCTGAATAATTTTTGGCAAATTGCTTAATCTCTGTGCCATTATTCTGGTTTGTTATAATGTGGAAAGTGATATTAATGCCTCTTAAGGCTTTTGTGAGAATCAAACCAGATCATGCACATAAAGTGCTAATGATCATTATTATGGCTTTGAAATTGTTGACACTTGAAGCAGAACCTTTAAAAATTCTTTTTGGCATTATTTTAAAGTTCAGTAGTACATCTGATACAAGGGTAAGCTTTTGTAATGCTAAGCATATAGTTTTGAATTTAGCCATAAATTGTCAGTTAAGACATGAGATGATGAGTTAGGTGTGATTTCAAGGTCTTCTAACTTTAAGAAGACCTCCACCCAGTTCTGAAAGTCATCCTAAGATGGACAATTGTCTCTAAAAAGTAGAACAGAATCTAACGACAAGGAAATAATCTAAAGAATTTGAGGCACAGAGCTGACATCATTTAAGATGGACTAGGATTTACCTTATTTTTAAAGTTTGATTGAAAACTCCACAACTTTTCTTGATGGCTTAATTCTATAATGAATCACCTTCTATCTAAAGTGTCCTATTTGTATCAAATACAGATTCCCCAGTGCAATTTTTCTTATTTGTTGTTCATCTAAAAGGTACATTTTGTAATTGCTTGTACCGCTGCTAACTCGTAAAGGTGGAACCTGAACAATCTTTGGGGCTTCCCAGGTGGCTCTAGTAGTAAAGAACTCACCAGCCAGTGCCAGAAACTGAAGGGATGCTGGTTCGATCCCTGGGTCAGGAAGATCCCCTGGAGGAGGGCATGGCTGCCCATTCCAGTATTCTTGCCTGGAGAATCCCATAGACAGGAGCCTAGTGGGCTACTGTCTGTGTGTTTGCAAAGAGATAGACACAAATGAAGTGACTTAGCATGCACACATGCAAGCAATCTTTACGAAAATTATCTTCCATTTGTAAAGATTTCTAATGGTGAAATTCTTTAATGTTTAAATACTTGTGACTCTTCTTTGAATAATCTTCAATTTCTTATGTGTCTTTCATATTTGTGTGGAGTCCTAGACTCACACTAAGCTAATAAAGTTGAGGCCAATATAAAAGTCATTACCTCATTATTTCAATATTTCACACATCTATTTGCAACTTTCGTTCTTCTTTCTTTCTCTCAAGAAAATTACCTTGACACTACCTTGCTTGGAATCTAGTTCAAATGGTACTATCTGCTGTTCTTCCTTTCATCTGCATTTGCCTATACCTCACTTCAGAGAGTAAAGAATCTGCCTGCAATTCAGGAAACCCGGATTTGATTCCTGGGTTGGGAAGATCTCTTGGAGGAGGAAATGGCTACCCACTCCAGTATTCTTGCCTAGAATTCCATGGACAGAGGAGCCTGGTGGACTCCTGTCCATGGAGTTGCAGAGAGTCAGACACTTACTTTTCATACCTTTCATATCATTTCTGTCTTCTTTTTAAGTAAATGCCTTTTCTTTATCACCCTCACAAGTAATTCAGTGTGCCAATACCCATACATTTAACTTCTTAATAAACAAACACTAAAAAACTGTGAAAGGCGCTAGAGAGAAGTCCAAACACGTAATATTATGCTGTCAATAAGCTCTTGTTTTTATTGAGGTATAGTTGATTTACAATGTTGTGTTCATTTCTACTGTGCAGCAAAATGATTCCATTAAACATTCCTTTTTATGTTCTTTTCCATTCTGATTCCTCACAGAATATTAAATATAGTTCCCTGTGCTATACAGTGGGACCTTGTTTATCCACTCTATGTACTCTAGTTTGCATCTGCTAACCTCTAACCTCCCCCTTGGCAACCATAAGTTTATTTTCTATATCTATGAGTCTGTTTTGTAAATGAGTTCAGTTGCATCATACTTTAGATTCCACATGTAAGTGACATCATATAAGTGACTTCCACGTCTGACTTCACTTAGTATGATAATCTCTAGTTCCATCCATGTTGCTGCAAATAGCATGACATCATTCTTTTTCATGGCTGAGTAGTCCATTCCGTGTATGCACCACATCTTCATCTGCCCCTCTGTTGATGGACATTTAGGTGGCTTTCATGTCTTGGCTATTGTAAATGAATAGTGCTGCTGTGAGCTTAGGAGTGCGTGTATCTTTTGAATTACAGTTTTGTCCAGATTTTTGCCCAGGAGTGAGATTTCTGGATCATATGGCAACTCTATTTTTAATTTTTTGAGGAACCCCCATGCTGTTTTCCATAGTGGCTGCACCAACTTACATTCCCAACAGCAGTGTAGGAGGGTTTTCTTTTTTCCACACCCTCTCCAGCATTTGTTATTTGTAGACTTTTAAATGATGGCCATTATGACCAGGGTTCACACTTTTTGATGCCATTTCTCTCCTTTAATATTCTTTAATTATCCATGTATTACAGTTAGGTAGGATGCAGTAATTAAGCATGTCAACCTAGAAAACAGATAATGGTCTTGAGTACAGGAGAAAATGCACAAATTTTAGAGCCAGACAGATCTGTATATGAGTATACATGCTGACACTTATGGTCTTGTGACCTTGGGAGTATGGAACTGCCAGAACATGATCTTAGGTGTTTGAATGTTGAGTTTTAAGCCAGGTTTTCCACTCTCCTCTGTCGTGCTCATCAAGAGACTCTTTAGTTCCTCTTCACTTTCTGCCAGTAGAGAGGTGGATTTGCATATCTGAAATTGTTGATATTTCTCCTGGCAGTCTCAATGCCAGCTTGTGATTCATCCAGCCTGGCATTTCTCATGATACATTGGGTTAGTTACTAACTCGCCAAGGGCTCAGTTTCCTTATTTATAAAGTGGGGCTAATTGTAATTACTACACCATTACTTTCTATGTAAAACATGGAGATCAAAGCTTCATAAGTGCTCAATAGATAGCTGTTAATATTACTTTTAGTATCATTTTGGCAATTGTCCCTTAGAAGCCTTTATAATGCCTTACAGATGATAAACTCACATTTGTATAGTGAATTAACCTTGCCATATTTTGCTATTAGAAATCATCATAGGGTTATATTAACTATGTTGTAGTCAACTGGATTTAAAACATAATTCAGTAAAAGAAATATTAATGTAAGTAAATTTTCAAGAATGTTTAGCATAAAATCAGATATGTGTACTTGTTGCATCTGGACTAAAAATTGATCAAGACATCTATAAGTGTGACCTCTTTTCAGTTGCTTGTCGTGTTGTGGATGCATGCAGAGGATCAAGCTAGTTGTGGTCTGTGCCTGAAATTAGACTGTGAGGATGGGGACTGTTTTGTGCAAAGTGGAATGGCAGCCAGGAGACTACTGGGAGGAAGCACACTAATGACACAGAGGTGGTTTTTTTTTTCCCCTTTACTAGTCCAAAGAAGGGCTTGGAGATTACAGTTCTGATTTAGTTTCCTTTTTGATTGGGAAAATGTGGTAGATATAAGATCTGGGAAATGCCATTTGAAGTAAATTAACAGAAACCTATGAAACATAGTTAACCATAGATATAGTCTGACAGTAAGAAGAATATTGTGAGAAGCGGAGGAAATCGTAGAATGACTGTGTATTACTCTGACAGTGAATTGGTATTATCTCTGCCATCAGATAATGCAGTTATCATTAATTTTCACATTTGCATTTCAATCTTTGGAAGGAAATGACTCTTGCCGGATGAAGATAAGAGCTCTGTACCACTATAATGAGCCATCATTTTATCCCAACTCTTTGTGTCCATATGAAAATGAGGCAGGGAGGAGTGTGTGTGTGGTGGGCGGAGGGGGGGAGATCAGAAAAACATTATAGCAAAGTGTCAAAAATTGCTACAGACTTTTGAGCCCCTTCTGAAACAAGAGGGGGTCAAAATAAATCTTCTATAGTGTAGTTAAGTGGATATCAGATTAAAGATGAAAGCCTTACTCTTTGTAGAATGGAATGTCACATAAACACAGTGAAAAAGTTTGCTTTATCTTATTCCTTTACTCCAATTTGCACTCTGATATAGAATTAAAACACACATAAACCTAACCAAAAAAAGGAAAAGGTAGATTGAAGGCAAAGGACTTATATTGTTTTGGAAAGAGATGTCTTTGAGTAATAAGGAACTGTATAAAATATACCAGTTTATTATTCTTTCTTCAGATGTACAAGAATAAGAATCAAGGATATTTAAATAATGGCTTGTTTTAGAATATGCAAATACCTGATTTGTTTGCACAACTTTAATTGAGAAATTCAAGTTAAAGGATAATGAACTGAGATTAATTTTTTTTGGACCTTTTCTTTCCAGTGACTTTTTCATCAAACACACTCCTGGAAAATAAAATACACTGTCAAGTTTATAAATATAGCATGATCCCAGAAAAATATATGACAACACATACTTTCCTATCCCAGACCTACTCTCATGGTAATATTCATTAATTAATCTTTTACATTCAAAGCTCCCTTCATTAAACTAAAATTTCCACTCTTTCTATGAAACTTACTGATTGAGACTGTTGTAAGTTAAGTCAGGTCCCCTCATAATTCACATGCTGAAGTCTTAAATTCCAAACTCTCCAAAGAGTGTGGTGTTATATGGAAATAGGGTCATTAGAGATGTAATTAGTTAAGACAAGGTTGTATTGGATTAGGGCAGGCTGTAAATCCAACATGACTGGTATTCTCGTCAGAAGGGGAAATTTGGAGACAGACCACATACACAAGGAGAACATTGTGAAAATGAAGGCAGAGATTGAGATGATGCTCCTACAAGCCAAAGGATGAAGATTGACAACAACTCACCAGTTGCTAGGTAAGAGGTATGGAACAGATTCTCTCACAAAGCCCGCAAAGGAAACAACCTTGCTGAACTTTGATCTTGGACTTGTAGGCTCCAGAATTGTAAGACAGTACATTTCTGTTATTTAAACTACATGATTTATGGTACTTTGTTACAACAGCTCTAGTGAAGCAGTTCAGAGACCATGAGCTAGAAAGAATCATGTGGGCAGTCACTTATAAGCCTGCTAATTATATATGTTACTGTAATTTTTAATTGATTTTAAATATTGTCTAAACCACCTAAATATATTTGCAAAATATGACATTGTTTCTATGGCAACCATATTGAAACCTTCAAAAGACTGGGTAAAGAAAAATAACATCTAAAACATTTAGATGTGGACAAAATAACTTAAAGAAGCAGGGAGGAAATCATAAAAATATTGTAAGACTCTATCTTAGATGGCTTTGCAAGTGCTTTTATATCCTCACTGTACTCTAATGAAACAAACTAGAAATTGTAGATGAAGCATTTGAATGACATTTATGAAACTGGAGGACCCATCAGTGGACTCATAGGCCCAATATAGTTAAAGGTCTAGGCCTTACATCAAATGTTTATTAAAAGTGCTTTTGTATATTGTAATATACTATATATTATAATATAATACTTCTATAATTTTGTATATATACTACTATAAAAGCATACTTCTATAATACTTATAATACTTCTATAAGTAATATAATACTTCTATTATTATTTAAAAATCATTCCATGGTTTGGCTGTTTTGATTAACTACTCACCTCAATTTTGTCCAATAATAGAATTTCTACTGTGTTCCTTCCTCCTGAGTCATAATTTGCTTTAGAATTCTTCTCAACATGCACTCTAGGAAGACACTTGTCAATAGAGTATGAGAAAAACTTTTGATATCCCTTTTATAAAGAATCTGCCTGCGAAGTGGGAGACCTGGGTTCAATCCCTAGGGTGGAAAGATCCCCTAGAGGAGGGCATGGCAACCACTCCAGTATTCTTGCCTGGAGAATTCCATGGACAGAGGCGCCTGGAGGGCTGTAGTCCATAGGTCGCAAAAAGTCGAACATAACTGAACAACTAAGCACAGGACATCTCTTTGATAACTCTTTTTTATTGAAACATGCATTAGATGTTTATTTTGGCACAATAATTTTTAGAAAATTTTTTTCCTTGACTCAACATTGTGTCTGGAAATATACCTAAAAATATGCTGCTACTGCTGCTGCTGCTAAGTCGCTTCAGTCGTGTCCGACTCTGTGCGACCCCATAGACGGCAGCCCACTGGGCTCCCCCATCCCTGGGATTCTCCAGGCAAGAATACTGGAGTGGGTTGCCGTTTCCTTCTCCAGTGCATGAAAGTGAAAAGTGAAAGTGAAGTTGCTCAGTCGTGTCCGACCCTCAGTGACCCCATGGACTGCAGCCCACCAGGCTCCTCTGTCCATTGGATTTTCCAGGCAAGAGTACTGGGGTGGGGTGCCATTGCCTTCCCCTCCTAAAAATATGACTGACTCTTAAATCTAAAAATTTGAAAGAAAACTTAAACTGTGTAATTACTTGCTTCTCTTTTGTCTGGTTCAGAATGTGAAAGTGAAAGTGACGTCGTTCAGTCGTGTCCGACTCTTTGCGACCCCGTGGACTGTAGCCCACCAGGCTCCTCTATCCATGGGATTCTCCAGGCAAGAATACTGGAGTGGGTTGCCATTTCCTTCTCCAGGGGATCTTCCCAACCCAGGGATTGAACCCAGGTCTCCCGCATTGCAGGCAGACCCTTTAACCTCCGAGCCACCAGAAAGGGACTTAATAAAGCTCTGAAGGGTAAGTAAAGACCAACACAGTGATGCACACTAGAAGTAAAAATAGTTTAAAAAGATGGAAAATAAAAGCAAGTACATAGAGACATACACACTTGCTATTAACGGGCCACAAATTGAAACTAGATTACTATTCAGTTCAGTTCAGTCACTCAATCGTGTCTGACTGTTTGCAACCCCATGGACTGCAGCATGCCAGGCCTCCCTGTCCATCACCAACTCCCGGAATTTAATCAAACTCATGTCCACTGAGTTAGTGATGCCATCCAACCATCTCATCCTCTGTTGTCCCTTTCTCCTCCTGCCTTCAACTGTTCCCAGAATCAGGGTCTTTTCAAATGTTCTTCACATCAGATGGCCAAAGTACTGGAGTTTCAGCTTTGGCATCAGTCTTTCCAATGAGTATTCAGGACTGATTTCTTTTAAGATGGACTGGTTGGATCTCCTTGCAGTCCAAGGGACTCTCAAGAGTCTTCTCCAACACCACAGTTCAAAAGCATCAATTCTTTGGTGCTCAGCTTTCTTTATAGTACAACTCTCACATCCATACATGACTACGGGAAAAACCATAGCCTTGACTAAATGGACCTTTGTTGGCAAAGTAATGTCTCTGCTTTTTAATATGCTGTCTAGGTTGGTCATAACTTTCCTTTCAAGGAGTAAGCATCTTTTAATTTCATGGCTGCAGTCACCATCTGCAGTGATTTTGGAGCCCAAGAAAATAAAGTCAGCCACCGTTTCCACTGTTTCCCCATCTATTTCCCATGAAGTGATGGGACCAGGTGCCATGATCTTTGTTTTCTGAATGTTGAGCTTTAAGCCAACTTTTTCACTCTCCACTTTCACTTTCATCAAGAGGCTCTTTAGTTCTTCTTTGCTTTCTGCCGTAAGGGTGGTGTCATCTGCATATCTGAGGTGATTGATATTTCTCCCGGCAATCTTGATTCCAGCTTGTGCTTCTTCCAGCCCAGCGTTTCTCATGATGTACTCTGCATAGAAGTTAAATAAGCAGGGTGACAATATACAACCTTGACGTACTCCTTTTCCTGTTTGGAAAAGGAGTCTGTTGTTCCATGTCCAGTTCTAACTGTTGCTTCCTGACCTGCATACAGATTTCTCAAGAGGCAGGTCAGGTGGTCTGGTATTCCCATCTCTGTCAGAATTTTCCACAGTTTGTTGTGATCCACACAGTCAAAGGCTTTGGCGTAATTACTGAAGCAGAAATAGACGTTTTTCTGAAACTCTCTTCCTTTTTCAATGATCCAACAGATGTTGACAACTTGATCTCTGATTCCTCTTTTCTAAATCCAGCTTACTATAAGATTTTTTAAAAGGGTAATATTGATTAACACAGTTAAAATACATTTCTTATAATTGGTAGTTGAATTTAGATCCTTGAATAAATTCAGGTTCAATATTGTAGGCAACAGTGCTACATAGACATTACTGGTGCCTTCCAATGCATTGTATCAGTAAGAATATACAGGCCAGGCCGCTGTTCTACTTGTGGTGAGTTTATTATATCAAATGGTTCAGGTATTTTCACCTCCGTCTATTGTAAAATTTCCCATCAACTTTTCACCTCTTGATTACTGCCAGGATCCTGTGTATCATTAGGGCTTGCGAAATGGTGCCTTTCACATTTTTATCATTCCTTCTGTTTTATTGGTGGTGGTGGTTTTGTCGCTAAGTCGTGTCTGACTCTTGTGACCCCATGGACTGTTGCCTGCCAGACTCCTCTGTCCATGGGATTTCCCAGACAAGAATATTGGAATGGGATGCCATTTCCTTCTCCAGGGTCTGTATGATTAACTAACACTGTTACCTTCTGAAAATCTTCCCTCACCTAAATACTATTAATAAATACTAAATAATATTCAGTTACCCCTAAATACTATTCATAAAGGAAAGAGTGTTTAATTCTTTCCCATTACATATCAATTTTCAGAATAGCAAAGAATGGTTTGAGACTGGTAAAATAAGCTGTAAGTATTATTGTTGGATTTAAAGTCAAGATCTGTGTGAAAACATGTGATACATATAAGCCACATAGTGAGAATTATATTAAAAATAAACTACTTGGACTCCACCAGTCCATTCTGAAGGAGATCAGCCCTGGGATTTCTTTGGAAGGAATGATGCTGAAGCTGAAACTCCAGTACTTTGGCCACCTCATGCGAAGAGTTGACTCATTGGAAAAGACTCTGTTGCTGGGAGGGATTGGGGGCAGGAGGAGAAGGGGATGACAGAGGATGAGATGGCTGGATGGCATCAAGGACTCAATGGATGTGAGTCTGAGTGAGCTCTGGGAGTCAGTGATGGACAGGGAGGCCTGGCGTGCTGCAGTTCATGGGGTGGCAAAGAGTCGGACACAACTGAGTGACTGAACTGAACTGAACTGAACTTGGACTACAACATGAAGAAAAGATAGAAAAAGGACAGTAGAAATAGAAATACAGTGGTAGTCTTATCCAGAGGTGATCATCAGGCTTTACATAATATATTTTGCTCATTTCTTTAAATTTTATTATTTCAACTTTTATGTCCTAAGAACTGGGAGTTTATGTATGGATTTCTTTTGAGTTTTATCATTTTAATGTAATTGATATGCTAAATTTAATAATAATATATAAAAATTTACTGTAACTGTGATATATTAGAGGTATGCTTTCTTTTTTTTCTAATAATAGATCTTAAGGTGTTACTGTTATTCTTGTTTAAGCCTCAGGAATATACTTGGACCTTGGGGATTGTTATATCTTTGTTTTCATAATAAACTCCTACACTATTTCTGAGATTGATTCTTGGAGCAAGAAACTTACTCACTCATAAATATAATTTGCATATGCCTGCCAGATCATGTACTTCTTCCCCTGCACCTTAGCAGACCCACATTGAATTAATTAATTTAATTAGTTCAAACCCTTATTGAAGAATAACTGTGTGCCAGACTCCAAGGATAAAACGATGGCTTGGGCTCAGACTACCTTCAAAAAGCTCGAAGTACAAAGAAGACAGGCAAACGATGCGATAATTGAAATCCACTTCTATGGATTCAGTTGTAGAGGCATGTCCAGGGTGCAGTGGTGGCAAAGGGCAGGAAGGCCATCCACTGCAGAGTAGGAGGGGTAGTGGGAGAGTGGCTGAGCGATCAGCTTTCAGAGACAGAGTAGGGAAACATTGCCAATGTTGTTGGTGAGACTTAAAGCTGATGAGATAAAACAAGCAATAGGAATCTCTTCAGTGATCCCAGGGACAGAGTGACAGATACACACCGGACACACTTAAGTTGTTAATGATAGATAGGACATATTTAGTTGTTTGCAAAATTATATAGATATTATATATTAAGTATAGTAAACGTACTGCCAGTTTGCCTGTATAGAAGCTTCCATTTTCCTGTTAAACCTGCCCTACTGTACCACTGTTACCTAGAAGGCACTGTCCTTCCCTCACTCTTGGGCTTTCTGAAAGATAATGGAAACTAAAGTATCCTCAAGTCATGCCTGGGAATCTATACTGAAGAATAGTTGCATCTATAAACTGTTGAATAACAGCAGTTAAAGAACTTAGTAAAAGGTCAGCTAAGAAATAAATAAAGAAACCTTATTGTTATTTTAGCCATTTACTGGAAATTGAGCAGCAAAGCAAGGTATGTAGTGGCCCAACTGGTCTTGCCTATTGTTTGGAAGTGGGGCTGACTCTTGGAGGTTCTTGGAGAATTTAGGGGAGTAATAAGAAAGCAAGTCTCAATGTGGAAGGTCTAAGTTTTTTGATAACAGCAGTTCTACTTGGTAGACTTACCTGTAGGCTATATTTTCAGGGTCCTTAAAAGAAAATTTCTAAGTGCTGCATAAAAAAGTTATTGAATACATTGTCACATACAGGAGAGTAATGAAAATAACATTTGATGCTAAGCATAGTTTATATTAGGGTAAATACACAAGAATCAAGTATCTTGAGTTTTCATGGCAGAATCCCTTGATGTTAACAAGAAGTATAACATTCTTTTTAACTGAAACCCTGAGTAAAAACAGTCATAAGCCTTCCTAATTGAATAGAGTTTTAACAAATTCTTTGGTTTTTCAGTTAATTTTTTCATATGAATTAATCAGCATTATTTCATTTTTGAGCATTGTATTAATGTAAAATATAATGAAGAATACACAATTATAATAAGGATGGAAACCTGACATTTTTTACAGAATTAAGTAAACTACAAACCAGATGAAGAATATGAAATGGCTGAGGATGTGAGACTGGCAGTGTTTATTTTAGTGTGTGTTTTAAGTAAACAATGAATTATTTAACTTTATAATGAGGGAATGGCAACCCACTCCATTGTTTTTGCCTGGAGAATCCCATGGACAGAGGAACCTGACAGACTAAAGTCCACAGAGGTGCAGAGTCAGACACGGCCGAAGCGACTTAGCATACAAGATATTTAAAATTTTATTTTTTATATAAAAGCAATGCAAGCTCACCAAAAGAAGAGAAAAATGAGTGGAAGTCATTTTCAGCCATACGAGTGTTTGTTATTTCCCTCTACCCATTTTTCTTTAAATTAGATGCTTTCTGAGAATTTACTAAAAGGGGAACATTGGATATATAAACAACAATTGCTATAATATGATTAATGCAATAGTTGTTAAACAGGGTGATAAATGATGTAACATTTTAAAATATTACGCCTGCAATTTCTAATCCTATAGCTGGAAATAATGACTTCTGAAAACCATTCTGTTGTAAAGAAGTCAGTTGAGTAGCCTTTCTTAATTATGCAAATATAAGAGCCAGGATATTTCAGACTGGGTGTGGGAGCCCTTTGTCTCCTTGGGATGCATGCTTCCTGTCTTGTCATCTCACAGTTCTGGGAGAGGACAGGGAGATGGAAGGCTAATTTACACGTGCAGCCTGTGGAGCTCTCTGTGTGGCAATCAACCACACTCTCCCACTTCTTCCCCGCATTGTGGTTTGCATTAGTCTACTCAGGCTGCCATAACAGAATATCATAGACTCAGTGGCTTAAATGACAGAAGCTTATTTTCTCATAATTCTGGAGAAGTCCAAGATCGAGGTGCCCACAAAGTTCATTTCTGGTGAGACTTCTCTTCCTAGCTTCGTGACCTTTCCACCGTGTTTGCACACAGCTTTTTCTTCGTGTGTACGCACTCCTGATGTCTCTTCCTATTCTTATGTGAATACCAATCCTGTTGGTTTAGAGCCCTACACACTTATGACCTCATCTCACACGGTAGTAAAGTAATGCTCAAAATTCTCCAAGCCAGGCTTCAACAATACATGAACCGTGAACTTCCAGATGTTCAAAATGGTTTCAGAAAAGGCAGAGGAACCAGAGATTAAATTGCCAACATCTACTGGATCATCGAAAAAGCAAGAGTTCCATAAAACATCGATTTCTACTTCATTGACTATGCCAAAGCCTTTGACTGTGTGGATCACAATAAACTGGAAAATTCTGAAAGAGATGAGAATACCAGACCATCTGACCTGCCTCTTGAGAAATCTGTA